>NC_056461.1:13077575-13187575 GCF_018296145.1 Oncorhynchus tshawytscha | reverse complement strand
ACTCTGGTGGGTGGAGGGGTGGTGTTGACAGAGTAATGCCCACAATGACAGTACCCACATTCTCAGTGCAGATGTGCTGAAGTACGCAGTATGCTCATAAAGTTCCTGTCTGCTATGGGAGGGGGGATATCTCTCTCTGACAGGCTTACAGAGGATCATCCTAGGTTAGAACACACTGTTGCCATTGACAACAGAACCAGGCGCTATCTCTTTCTCGATTTCTCTCCATTCCAACTTATGAGATTTCTCTCTCTCTCGCTCTCTCTCTCTCTTTCACTATCACATCAGGCATTAATCTTGTGTTCTGTTACTGTGTCTTGAGAGAGCTCATTGATTCGGGACAAGAGATACAGCACACACACCGTGCCCACAGCCTGGTCTGTACCTATCACTGAAGATATCGTCAACACCGTACTGAGGGATGAACAACTGCGTGCGGGGCGAGAGAGCAAGATATACATTTTCCATGACTTTATTCCTCTTTAGTCCTTGTGTGAATGTTCATGTGTGTGTCTGTGAGGCGTGCACATCCCTATTCCTGCTCGTATGATTATGTGTGGAGGAAGAGATGGATTGGGAAGGCAGGCTAACTCACACAGCCCCCCTCCTCAGTCCGGTCAGCCAGGGGTTAAACTGTTTACCTGGACGTGTGGAATGTGACATCAGATTATCATTAGGGGCAATCAGATGCTTTCTCTCAGTTCCTGATTCCTGAGAGGAGGACAGAGAAGAGCGGGAGGAGGAGGAGTGGATGCTGACGAAGCCCCCCGTTTATCTATCATCTGATGCCATGTGTCTTCGGGACAAGGTCCGTTGTCATTGGGTGTATTTTGGGTCGCTTAGCAATTGTTATTTTTTTCCGGGGCAGTCTAATTGGAGGCTTGATAATGAGTGTAATTATTGCAGCCTGAGTGTGCCTCACACCCACACAGACACATTTAAAGAGTCATAGAGCAGAGGTACAGACGGCTATAGAACTAGCCAGAGAACAGCATTCTGTAAGACGGAATACACCGAGGTGTTACTTCTAACACTTTATCATTGCTATTTTCCCAATTTCATAGTCATGTACATTGTCTATACTGTGACGAAGTATTGACAATACGCCATTAAAGTGTAGTTTGATGGGTGACCGCGCCTGAAACCGAATGACTTATTGGCTTTCTCCACTTTACGTAGCAGCTGCCTGTGTCCAAACCCCTGCTGTGTGTGTGACAACAGTTGCCCAGCTCTTTTTCCCAGGCCTGCTTCAGAACATGGGTGACTGAATCGGCACAACTAGCGAGGGGAGGCGGAGGGTCGGACACATATGCACACGTGCTGATTATGGAAGCTATGTCAGCCACGTAAGGAATGTGGAAGAGGGGTGGGCTTGGGTGTGTGTGTGTGTGTGTGTGTGTTTGTATGGTGGGGGATCCTCTCCTTCTGTCTCTGTGTTCACAGTTTTAAAGTGAAACTGAGGAAGTTGTGGTGTGTGGACACTTCAACTGTAGAAGACTTTCAGTATCGTTGATTAGTGGTATGATCTGATGACCAGTCATGGTATATTAGAAATGCTGTCAGGGGTCGTCGCTGTCTCATTGTCTGGTGTACTGCTCTCCAAACGATTAGACTGTACTTTCAAGGTGTGCTGGACACGCGCACACATCCTTGGCCTGCTATGGCGACAGAGCCGCAGCTTCCTTCCTGCTGTTCAATGGAGAGCGTTGAGATCATATATACAGTAATAAGCCATTTTATATCAGCGTGGTGTGTGTGTGTGTGTGTGTGTGTGTGTGTGTGTGTGTGTGTAGGGCAACAGTACAATACCAGTCTATTGTTATCTGGTTGTGATGTCATCTTATGTGACTGGCTCTAGACTAGAGTCAACGTGGGCCTGTGTTCTGGTGGGAATGGGACGACGACTTCTACTGAGGGATACACTTTCTGTCCCCTGAAAAGAGTTTGATGGAGGGAAGCCGGGGGGGTTCTGTAGACTATCCTAATGCCCTCCTGTCGTTGCCTGAAGAGGGGCATTGTGGGAACTGGAGCTGCCCTTTTGGAAGGAGCCCAGGGTCTGATTATCACTGCCCCGGTACCATGCACAGACCAGCACTGTGTGTGTGCACTCACACATTCTGTTTTTGTCCTCTCTTCCCCCCCCCTGGGGAGACTGTCCCATCGTGCGTTGCCCTGTGGGGGTTGGGACATTGGCTTGTAATCTGGAGATTAGAGGGTGGCATTGTCCGAGCAGCAGACAGACAGATTATTCACACACACACACACACACACACACACACACACACACACACACACACACGAACAGTAGCACTCGTTCACGAAGCACACCACACATACTGTACAGACACATATATATACACACACTCATAGGGAAATTCCCGGAAGTAGAGACACGCACAACAGCACAGAGTGACTGTGTCTAATACAGAGTGACTGTGTCTAATACAGAGTGACTGTGTCTAATACAGAGTGACTGTGTCTAATACAGAGTGACTGTGTCTAATACAGAGTGACTGTGTCTAATACAGAGTGACTGTGTCTAATACAGAGTGACTGTGTCTAATACAGAGTGACTGTGTCCCGTTAGTCTGTCCTGTCTGCCATGTTGAAATAGTCAAGGAGCTGTGATCTCCACACAGCGAACTCTATACTCCGGCACACAGAGTAACATGACTTCAGCTAGCATAACAGAACAAACCCTACCTTGTGGTGCAACTTCACATAGTGGGTCCTAATGGGACCTAGCACAATGTTCTGACAGGCACATTGTTCACATTCCCTCACAGACCCTCATATCCCAACCCGCACAGTGACAGCGCAGTGACAGTACAGTGACAGCAGAGTACAGTGTCTGACTCTGGTTCACTAGTTCAGCTGACACCGTGGAGCTTTAGGAAGTCATGGGAACCTTGTTAGCAAACTGCCACGAGGCTGAAGGAAATAAATCTAGCCCAAGGTAAAGTTACATCACAAAAAGGGTTTGTTCTGTTATGAGACAGTAGCTGGACTCATGTTACGTGTGTGTGCGTGTCAGACGCTGTATGTTGGTGCTGATAGTCTCAGGACTCTTTTGGAGGGTCTTGGGTGGCAGGCTGTGTGTGTGTTGAAGATGACACTTGTGAAGGCTTGGTCGTCTTGACTGCAAGTGGGGTTAAAGTGGTATTGGGAGGAGGTAATGAGCTAAGGGGTAATATGGCTGAGAGGCAAGGGATACTCTTAAATAGCTTCCTATCCTAGTCTCATTTCCTAGCCATTCTGCCTTCACAGCCAAATC
Source organism: Oncorhynchus tshawytscha (assembly GCF_018296145.1). NCBI lineage: Eukaryota > Metazoa > Chordata > Actinopteri > Salmoniformes > Salmonidae > Oncorhynchus > Oncorhynchus tshawytscha. The sequence goes on along the minus strand of NC_056461.1, from coordinate 13,184,301 downwards.
AGAGGAGATCGCGGAGAGGAAAGGAGACGAGCTGAAACTGTTGAGAAGCCTGAGCGGGAGGGTGGAATGTTTCTCTTCCTGACTTCCTAACCCTCACTCGGGTGAAGAGGAGGAATGTCACACCAGGAGCGACCCGGACAAAGACAGGAAGCACCGCTGGCTGGTCCAGTGGGAACAGAACGGGGACTGTGGGACGCAACAACCACCTGTGCCTGGCCTGGGTGTCTCCGGGACGATCCCTAGGGGCACCTGGTGGGCACACCTGTTCTCTAGGGCTTTATGGTTTAGAGGTGGGGCCTGGGGCAGGTCGTGGGAAAGGGGAGGTTCAACAGGAAAGGAGAGATCAGGGAAAGGATAACAGTGGGTAGAAAAGACGGTGAAGTGATAAACCATTGAAGCGTGCAAGGATGAAATAATTGATCTGCTCTTTGTTGTTGGAATACACTTCCGGGTAACTTAGGCATTTCACTGCTTTAATGTTCACATCCATCTTGCGTGTGTGTCCCCAGTACACGTGTCCCTCCTATCTCTGTCCTGTGGGAATGGGAACTATTCCAGCTGTTCCTTGGGACACACTTGCACGTTCCCTGTTGTGCTCCTCTGGCTGGCTGTCCTGAGTCGTCCGGAAGCAGCTCGTTAGACCTCGTTAGTGGCTTTAAAGGAGAAGAAGAAGAAGTAAATGGCAAGATGTGTAACTGTAAGGCTGAGAGGGCTGGTGGGAGGAAGGTGCTACAGGATGGATGGGCTGACAGTTATTGACTTGACTGTCAGACTACTACAAGGGGTTCAATAACCGCTCCTCAATAACCGCACCGGTGTGGCCTTCTGCTCCTCGCACACACCGAAGGAGACGACGAAGCACAGAGTCTTTTATCTTCTCAAAGGGTCGTCATGTGAGACTGAGACATTGCTAAAGCTGGTTAAAGGGTAGCGGTCCAGGCAACCCTGAAGGGTTGGGTTTAACTGGCTCAGAGCGAGTGTGTTTAGGGGTGAGGTCTGGGTCCTGTTGGATTCTGTCCCGTTCATCTCTCCATTTGACACAGGGATGATGTATAGCCTCGTCTGTGCTCATCCTCTTATCTCCCTCGCACGCACACACAGTGCTTTTTCTCCCTTTCCAACCCCCCTTGCTGCACACTGATGGCACTAGTGTCTGTGCGCCAATTCAAACCCTGTGTGTGTGTGTGTGTGTGTGTGTGTGTGTGTGTGTGTGTCATGCCACTCACTATGGGGCTATGATAACTAATTGTCCTGCTTTATTCTGTGGGTTGTTTGTATTTTTATCAGAGAGACTAGCTCGGATTGGTGATAGCTACTTTATTGAGGAAAGATCTATGACTGAGATATGAGGTTGTCTCACCTAGCGACAGTAGCTAAAGATGAATGCACCAGCCGTAAGTCTCCCTGGATAAGAGCGTCTGCTAAATAACTCAAATGTCAAATGTAAAGAGGGAGGGAGCACGTGCCTGTGTGGTGTTTATGCTCGTCTGTGTATAATGGCAGGCCTGTCCTCGGTAGAACACACTGTGTATTCAGCTGTGAGAGTCTGCAGTACCCAGTCCTAAAAATAACCCCCCTTACTGCCCCTCTCCTTCTCTTCTCCTCCCTCCCCCTTTCACCCATCCCCTCTCTCCTACGCTATTCCTATCTCCCCATTCTTATCTCCTCTCTCTCTCTCTGCCCTCCTTCTCTACAGGATCCGATCGCTCCTCTCTCTCTGTCTCATTGTCTTGGCTTCCACTCTCAAACTGAAGGAGATTTTCCAGCATTTGGGACATAGGTATTTCTGTCTCTGTTTGCTCAAGTGCCTCTAATGTACACTCACTCTCACTCACACACACACACACACACACACACACACACACACACACACACACGTCCATTACCCGTTAGCGCTGTTATTTCAGCTCATCCCTCCAGGGTCAGTCACGCTGAAACTCCTTTTAGCTCCTTACACTGAGAGGTGTGTGCGAGAGCTGGCGTGACTGGCTCAGTTCCAGTCAACTAGTGTGATGGATGTCGAGCAGCAGCGTTTTGTGCTAACACATCCCATTACATCACTGTGAACGGTTGCCCCCCTGGCACCACTGGTTTATGGTTATTGGCCGCAGCAGCCATTACCTCTCAGCCGGGTTGGCTCGTGTTGGTTTTGGGAGTTCAGAGGTCACAGGTTGTCATGGTGATATGCTCAACCTCTCATCCCTGAGTCTGGCTGCGGGTCAAAAGATCGGAGGGGAGGCAGCGTTATGTCTCTAATAGCTGTGTTCCATTATTTATGGTACGACCTCATCTGTGTGTTTGGGGGAGGTTGTTTGGGTAGGATAGCTGAGATAAGGCTGAGTTTTGTTAAGAGGTGTGTGTGTGTGTGTGTGTGTGTGTGTGTGTGTGTGTGTGTAGGATAAGGCAAGGTAAGGTTTGGGTTAGGGGTGTGGAGGGGCATTGGTGAGAGGGGAGGGGCATTGGTGAGAGGGGAGGGGCATTGGTGAGAGGGGAGGGGCATTGATGAGAGGGGAGGGGCATTGAGAGGGGGAGGGGATTTGATTAATGCTTCGGGCCTAACCGGGGTTAGCGTTGATTGTATTCGATTTGGAACTGAGCTGCCTCCAGAGCGGTGCACTATAGAGCATAATCAATGAGTTAGCCTGCGAAGTTGGCTCAACACAAGTGACAGCGTAAGCACCTGGAGCAACGAGTAGGATTCTGTGCTTTCACATGCAACAGTGATTGCTTTTGATAAAAACGCTCTATCTGCTTTCTCAATGAAAACTACTTTGAAAATTTTGGACATATATTTTATGGAAAATATATGTATGTTTCTAAACAAAGTATCATGCCGCCTTGTTGACATGACTGAGTGGTGCAAATTACTGATTGATTTGAGAAAGGCCCTCCTCCCTCACTTCCCCTGTTCACATCACGGGCCATAGCCCGGTGCACCGCAGTTCAACTTACTGGAACTCCCTCAGGGTCCAGGAAGGGGGTGTAATACTGTGTTTGGGAGTGCTCGGGCAGTATATTGTAGTCCGCATGCCTTTAATCCCATTCATTTGACGACAGTGGTGGTTTTGGTTAGTAAGGCACACCTGCAAGATGAGGAACCACTCTGGCACTGGTGTTTGTGTCCGTGCGTACTGTGTTCACTGCTGTACCCCCTCTTCTCTTACACAGGTGTGTTTGTGTGGTGACCTACAGGGGTCTGTGACTGTCTGTGATCTTTATATCATAGGGGTGATGTTAGCTAGCCCAGGGCTAGGCCTGTAGCCTGTTACTCACCTCCATGTACACAGCAGACACACAATGGTAGGGCTGGGCGATATGGCCGAAAAATCTGATCTCCATTTTAATTTAATTTTTTCCCTCTGAATAAGCTTTGCTTTGCACAATTTTAAAGGTCAGTACACCACATTTCAAACAGTCAGCAATAATCTAATGAATTCAAGGCTTGTAAAATTATACAGTGTCAAGAAAAAGTATGTGGGCCCTTTTGAATTGCCTGGATGTCTGCATAAATTGGTCATGAAATTTGATTTGATTTTCCATCTAAGTCACAACAATAGACAAACGTGGTCTGCTTAAACTAATAACACATAAATTATTGTATTTTCTTGTCTATATTGAATACATAATTTAAACATGCACAGTGTAGGTTGGAAAACGTATGTGAACCCCTGGGCTAACGACTTCTTCAAAAGCTAATTGGAGTCGGGAGTCAGCTAACCTGGTCCAATCAATGAGACGAGATTGGAGATGTTGGTTAGAGCTGCCTTGCCTTGAACAAAAGAGGTCTCAGAAGACTTAAGAATTGTTGACTTGCATAAAGCTGGAAAGGGTTAAAGTATCTCTAAAAGCCTTGATGTTCATCAGTCCATGGTAAGACAAATGGTCTAGAAATGGAGAAAGTTCAGCACTGTTGCTACTCTCCCTAGGAATGGCCTTCCTGCAAAGATGACTGCAAGAGCACAGCGCAGAATACTCAACGAGGAAGAATCCTAGAGTTTCAGCTAAAGACTTACAGAAATCTCTGGAACTCGCTAACATCTCTGTTGACGAGTCTACGATATGTAAAACACTAAACAAGAATGGTATTCATGGGAGGACACCATGGAAGGATCCACTGCTGTCCAAAAAAAAACACATTGCTGCATGTCTGAAGTTTGCAAAAGTGCACCTGGATGTTCCACAGTGCTACTGGCAAAATATTTTGTGGACAGATGAAAGTAAAGTTGTGTTGTTTGGAAGGAACACACAACACTAAAGGGCTGGGTGATATGGCCAAAATCTCATCCCGATATAGGTCATTTCATATCCCGATAATGATACATATCACAACATAGCACATTTTCTGTCAATTCCATGAATAAATAGTATATATAAAATGACCACATGTAAATACCTATTTCTTATTACATTTTGAATTATACTCAACAAATAAAAGGTATTTAATCAAATATGAGTATTTTATTGAGAATCTCTGAAAATGTGCAATTAAGCATGTAACAAAATATATCAATATCTAAAAAGGTAAATAGAAAACACTTCAACAATAGTTGCAAACAAAATAAATATAGGCCTTAAATGTATAAACTCAGCAACCAAAAAAAGTCCCTTTTTCAGGTCCCTGTCTTTCAAAGATAATTCATAAAAATCCAAATAACTTCATAGATCTTCATTGTAAATGGTTTAAACACGGTTTCCCATGCTTGTTCAATGAACCATAAACAATTTAATGAACATGCACCTGTGGAACGGTCGTTAAGACACTAACAGATTACAGACGGTAGGCAATTAAGGTTAGTTATGAAAACTTAGGACACTAAAGAGGCCTTTTACTGACTCTGAAAAACACCAAAAGAAAGATCCCCAGGGTCCCTGCTCATCTGCGTGAATGTGCCTTAGGCATGCTGCAAGGAGGCATGAGGACTGCAGATGTGGCCAGGGAAATAAATTGCAATGTCCGTACTGTGAGACGCCCAAGACAGCGCTACAGGGAGACAGGATGGACAGCTGATCGTCCTCACAGTGGCAGACCACGTGTAACAACATCTGCACAGGATCGGTACATCCGAACATCACACCTGCGGGACAGATACAGGATGGCAACAACAACTGCACGAGTTACACCAGGAACGCACAATCCCTCCATCAGTGCTCAGACTGTCCGCAATAGGCTGAGAGAGGCTGGACTGAGGGCTTGTAGGCCTGTTGTAAGGCAGGTCCTCACCAGACATCACCTACAACAACGTCGCCTATGGGCACAAACCCACCGTCGCTGGACCAGACAGGACTGGCAAAAAGTGCTCTTCACTGACGAGTTGCGGTTTTGTCTCACCAGGGCTGATGGTCAGATTTGCGTTTATCGTTGAGGAATGAGCGTTACACCAAGGCCTGTACTCTGGAGCAGGATCGATTTGGAGGTGGAGGGTCCATCATGGTCTGGGGCGGTGTGTCACAGCGTCATTGGACTGTGCCTGCAATGACAACAAGCTATCTCAACACTATGCATTACAGGGAAGACATCCTCCTCCCTTATGTGGTACCCTTCCTGCAGGCTCATCCTGACATGACCCTCCAGCATGACAATGCCACCAGCCATACTGCTCGTTCTGTGTGTGATTTCCTGCAAGACAGGAATGTCAGTGTTCTGCCATGGCCAGCGAAGAGCCCGGATCTCAATCCCATTGAGCATAAATTTCCCATAACATGTTCATTGATACTCTCGTTTTAGTAGGGTCTGCTCTGTTCTACGTTTTGGTAGTTGAAACATAAAAAGGGTATCATTAGAAAGGTAATCTATTACAGTCAAATAATGTCTGAGAGTTTCGGTGTCGATATGACCGATTCTGTTGGACCAAATCTCCAATGCAAATACTGAGTTTAAACTGCTTGTTGTGAGAGAGGAAGACGTTCTTTCATATTTGTTGTGAGTGGCAGAGGGGAAGGTGCACACAGCACAGAAGGAGCAAAGGAGCCTAGACCAAAAAGATTCAGAACACTCGTAAAAACAACAACCAATAGCATTCTTGCAATACCGGCATTTGGAACATCACGCTAAAACCAAAATGTGAATTAATTTGATATATCCCCCAGCCCTATGGACAGGTACTAGGCCTTTGCCTCAGAATAGTTTATCACAGTGTTAACCATATTAGCCTCGGGTCAATGTGGAGGAAGGGTCATGTATTTGACATTTTGAATCTATTAATCAAAGTTGGCATATTTATTACATTTTGCCCTTACCCAGTCCTCCTTTTGACTTCAAAGTGTTTCGTCTGTAGGTTCTACAAAGCAAAAGTTGGTGTCATATGAAGCTTTATCGCTTGCTCTGAAGTATGAGTTTTCTATTGTCATGTTTGTTCATTTTTAAGCTAAATGAATGTAAAAATGTGTTATTGAAATCAATCTACTATTCATATCACAGAGTATGCGGTAAAGCTTCATATGACACCAATTGTTGCTTTGTAGCGCCTACAGATGAAACATTATGGAGTCTTAAAGGAGGCTTTAATTAACTTAATTATTTCTCAGTTATGCTTTTAGATACACATGTCAAAACTTCCTCCAAAGGACCCTTCTATGAATTACATTTCGCAAACACTTCAAAATCATGTATTTAAAAAAAATCATCATCATTTTGTCCTGGTTTGGTATTGAATTCCAGTACAGCCCTGTCTCTGTTCTCTTTCTCTGTTCTCGTCTGTTCCTTCCTCAGCTAACAGTACATGCCTGGAGTTACCCCCGGTGATGTCATGCCTCTTACACAAACACAAAGACACCATTCTGTTCTTCTCACTCGAAATATGCTCACTTTCTCTTTTCCTCGCTCTCTTTATCCCTCGCTCGCTCTCGCTTTTCACACTCTCTCACACGCACGTGCGCACATCAATGTGCACACATTCACGTCTCTTCTCGTTCCGTTTTATCTTTTCCATTTTCAATTTAATATTAATTTGATCATATCATAATTTCCTAGTTACTTGACAAATAGTGAGAGTGAGACAAGAAGGAAAGGAGCAGCCAGCCAGAGAGGGTTCTGGGATAGTCTAGACCTACTAATCTTTTGGTAGCAGAATATAGAGTCTGGGGCCTTGGTCACCATGGTGACGAGAGAGAAGTTCGGGGATATAGAGAGACAAAAGGGAGAGAGACAAAAGTTGCTGTTCTTATTCAACTTCAAGGCAGATGTCCCTAAATGGGGGTGGAACTACTGTATCTTTAGGGACATGACTTCAAGGGAGCTGTCTTAGTTGTCGCATTTTAATTGAATTTGATGTGTGTGTGTATTCGACTTAATTAGGCCTTGTCGTCTGCGTCTCTCCCTTGCCTGCCCTTTGTCTCCTCCTCTTCGCTGGGCTCTGGCCTACCCACGATGCACTGGGGGACCCCCAGAAGCACAGGCTAAGAGATCTGAGGGGGTGCCTGGTTTGGGTTTGAAATTCTGGGTCAGGACTTCACAGAATAATTATTAGACTGTGTGTGTGGCTGCTTGCACATGTATGTTTTTTTTGAAGGGATGCTGATAAGCGAGAGGAATGAGGGGGTGAGGTGGAGCGACGAGGAAGATGGAGCGGGATACCGGGACAGAGCCCATCAGCCTGTGTGTTGGATTGTGTTTGATGGGGAATTCTCTGTGCTTTCCATTTCACATCATTCAGATATGCCAGATGCTTTATCCCCCCCTCCCTATCCCCAGCCCCCCCAGCCCTGTCACATGAGCTCTCTTTGTTTTGGTGTGGCCCAGCGATAATACCCGTCTCTGTTACACCCCTCTGTATCTGAGACAAAGAGTGCTAATCTCGTACTTATGGCTGCACAATGAATCACACTTTAATCAAAATTGCAATATTGACATGTGCAATATCCATATCTCGAGGCTGATTTTTTTTATATATTTTTTTTACATTATGAATGGAACATTCAAATGTAATAAGGGTCCCCTGAAACTCTGACCAACACTTTGGTTCCTACTAGTGATGCACCAAAATTACATTTTTGGCCAATTCTGATATTTTCTTTGCCAATAAATACCGATAACCGATTATTTAACATTTTAGTGGCCTTATAAGTGTTCTAGTACAGTTAAATAGTTAACACACACACTGCATCTCGGTGCAAGAGGCATCACTACAGTCCCTGGTTCGATTCCAGGCTATATCACATCCGGCCGTGATTGGGAGTCCCATAGGGCGGCGCACAATTGGTCCAGCGTCGTCCGGGTTTAAAAACAGGGAATTTTTACTAGGATTAAATGTCAGGAATTGTGAAAAACTGATTTTAAATGTATTTGGTTAAGGTGTATGTAAACTTCGGACTTAACTGTACATACATACAGTACCAGTCAAAAGTTTGGACACACCTACTCATTCAAGGGTTTTTCTTTATTTTTACTATTTTCTACATTGTAGAATAAAAGTGAAGACTTCAACTATGAAATAACACATATATGGAAGAATCATGTAGTAACCAAGGAAAATGTTTAACATATCAAAATATATTTGAGATTTTAGGTTCTTCAAAGTAGCCACCCTTTGCCCTGATGACAGCTTTGGACACTCTTGGCATTCTCTCAACCAGCTTCACATGGAATGCTTTTCCAACAGTCTTGAAGGAGTTCCCACATGCTGATCACTTGTTGGCTGCTTTTTTCTTTCACTCTGCGGACCACTCATCCCGAACCATCTCATTTGGGTTGAGGTCGGGTAATTGTGGAGGATAGGTCATCTGATGCAGCACTCATCACTCTCCTTCTTGGTCAAATAGCCCTTACACAGCCTAGAGGTGTGCCCTGTGGAAAAATAAATGATAGGCTCATTATGCGCAAACCAGATGGGAGGAGGATGGCGTCGGAGGGGAAGGCTGCCGTCTTATTGCTCACCTCAAACTGGCTGAGGAGTTCTTCTTCAATGAGTCAGACGGGAGGAATATAATACAGACACCAGGTCCAGATCCCCGTCATTAGCTGGAGATGGAAATGTAGATTTCACGGAAAGAGATCAGGGTGTCTTGTGAGGATCAGGCGACAAGTGGCTATCCTGACCTTGCCTTCCGTCCTGCTAGCTAACATTGAATCGCTGGAAAATAAATGGGACGAACTGAAAGCATGTTTATCCTACCAATGGGATATTTAAACTGTAATATCTTATGTTTCACCGAATCGTGGCTGAACGACAACATTAAGAACATACAGTTGGTCGGTTATACACTCTATCGGCAGGACAGAACAGCGCCCTCTTGTAAGACATGGGGCATTTATGTATGCAACAGCTGGTGCACTATGCATTTATGTAAACAACAGCTGGTCCATGACCGCTAAGGAAGTCTTGAGGTTTTGCTTGCCTGAGGTAGTGTGGTCTACAGCTTATCATGAGATACTCTATCCTACCTAGAGTTTTCATCTGTATTTTTCGTAGCTGTCTACATACCACCACAGACCAATGCTGGCACGAAAACCGCTCTCAATGAGCTGTATACCGCCATAAGCAAACAGAAAAACTCTCATCCAGAGGGGAAAAAATTATTCGGCCGATTAATCGGTATCGGCTTTTTTTGGTCCTCCAATAATCTGTATCGGGCGTTGAAAAATCATAATCGGTCGACCTCTAAACTCGAATGAACCTGTCCTCTGCAGCAGAGGCGGTCCTCATGAGAGCCAGTTTTGTCATAGTGCTTGATGGTTTTAGCGACTGCACTTGAAGAAACTTTCAAAGTTCTTGACATTTTCCAGATTAACTGACCTTCATGTCTTGAAGTACTGGACTGTCATTTCTCTTTGCTTATTTGAGCTGTTCTTGCCATAATAAGGACATGGTATTTTACCAAATAGGGCTATCTTCTGCATACCACCCCTACCTTGTCACAACACAACTGATTGGGTCAAACGCATTAAGAAGGGAAGAAATCCCACAAATGAACTTTTAACAAGGCACACCTGTTAATTGAAATGCATTCCAGGTGACTACTTCCTGAAGCTGGTTAAGAGAATGTGAAGAGTTTGCAAAACTGTCATCAAGGAGAAGGGTGGCTACTTTGAATAATCTCATCTGAAATATATTTTCATTTGTTTAACTTTTTTTGGTTACTAAATGATTCCATGTGTTATTTCATAGTTTTGATGTCTTCACTATTATTCTACAATGTAGAAAATAGTACAAATAAAGAAAAACCCTTGAATGAGTTGGTGTGTTGGTACTATACATATACACTGCTCAAAAAAATAAAGGGAACACTAAAATAGCACATTCTAGATCTGAATGAATGAAATATTCTTATTAAATAGTTTTTTCTTTACATAGTTGAATGTGCTGACAACAAAATCACACACACATTATCAATGGAAATCAAATTTATCAACCCATGGAGGTCTGGATTTGGATTCACATTCAAAATTAAAGTGGAAAACCACACTGCGGGCTGATCCAACTTTGATGTAATGTCCTTAAAACAAGTCAAAATTAGGCTCAGTAGTGTGTGTGGCCTCCACGTGCCTGTATGACCTCCCTACAACGCCTGGGCATGCTCCTGATGAGGTGGCGGATGGTCTCCTGCGGCATCTCCTCCCAGACCTGGACAAAAGCATCCGCCAACTCCTGGACAGTCTGTGGTGCAACGTGGCGTTGGTGGATGGAGCGAGACATGATGTCCCAGATGTGCTCAATTGGATTCAGGTCTGGGGAACGGGCGGGCCAGTCCATAGCATCAATGCCTTCCTCTTGCAGGAACTGCTGACACACTCCAGCCACATGAGGTCGGTCTAGCATTGTCTTGCGTTAGGAGGAACCCAGGGCCAACCGCACCAGCATATGGTCTCAGAAGGGGTCTGAGGATCTCATCTCGGTACCTAATGGCAGTCAGGCTACCTCTGGCGAGCACATGGAGGGCTGTGCGGCCCCCCAAAGAAATGCCACCCCACACCATGACTGACCCACCGCTAAACCGGTCATGCTGGAGGATGCTGCAGGCAGCAGAACGTTCTCCACGGCGTCTCCAGACTCTGTCACATCTGTCACATGTGCTCAGTGTGAAATTGCTTTCATCTGTGAAGAGCATAGGGCGCCAGTGGCGAATTTGCCAGTCTTGGTGTTCTCTGGCAAATGCCAAATGTCCTGCACGGTGTTGTGCTGTAAGCACGGTGTTGTGCTGTAAGCACAACCCCCACCTGTGGACGTCGGGCCCTCATACCACCCTCATGGAGTCTGTTTCTGACCGTTTGAGCAGACACATGCACATTTGCGGCCTGCTGGAGGTCATTTTGCAGGGCTCTGGCAGTGCTCCTCCTGCTCCTCCTTGCACAAAGGTGGAGGTAGCGATACTGCTGCTGGGTTGTTGCCCTCCTACGGCCTCCTCCACGTCTCCTGATGTACTGGCCTGTCTCCTGGTAGCGCCTCCACGCTCTGGACACTACGCTGACAGACACAGCAAACCTTCTTGCCACAGCTCGCATTGATGTTCCATCCTGGATGAGCTGCACTACCTGAGCCACTTGTGCGGGTTGTAGACTCCGTCTCATGCTAGAGTGAAAGCACCGCCAGCATTCAAAAGTGACCAAAACATCAGCCAGGAAGCATAGGAACTGAGAAGTGGTCTGTGGTCACCACCTGCAGAACCACTCCTTTATTGAGTGTGTCTTGCTAATTGCCTATAATTTCCACCTGTTGTCTATTCCATTTGCACAACAGCATGTGAAATTTATTGTCAATCAGTGTTGCTTCCTAAGTGGACAGTTTGATTTCACAGAAGTGTGATTGACTTGGAGTTACATTGTGTTGTTTAAGTGTTCCCTTTATTTTTTTTGAGCAGTGTATATAAACTCAATATTAAGAAGGTGTTCTTAATGTTTTGTACACTCAGTGTATGTGATCTTATACAATGTAAGCAAGGTTTTAAATGATTATGTTTTAGTAAAATATTATCTGTTTGGGCTTCTTATGGTCAATTTGCATTCTTCAAATGATTTGTAATTGCTCTGGCCACCTGACCATCTGCTCAAGAAAAAACGACCTGCGGCTGAATCTAGTTGACGATCCCTGCTGTACTGTGTGAGTGTGTGAGTGAGTGCAACCACTAGAGAGAGGGTGAGTATGAGATGGAATGAGCGAAAGGGAGGGAGAAAGAGGTTGCGTTTTCTCCCTGTGCTGCTGATACAAGATTCTGGACTCTGTCCAATGGGAACAGCTAATCTAGTAACTCTATATCTACGCTGCAGGGTGGCAGAGAGGGATCTGCTCCAGTTACTGAAGGTGGGACCAGCAGCATATGTTTTTTCATTGTTAGATATAAAAGACTGCCCAATGCGCACACACACATTGGAGGACAGCTGTGGCTTCCTTGGCCCTCAGTTCTTCTCATATTTCCTTGCCAGCTCATGCTGCTGAGCTGAGGTAAATAGTTTAAATAAAGGTTCAATGAAAACATTTTAAAAATGCAGCAGGAAAGAGTGAGTGTGTGTGTCACTCCCTACAGCAGCAGACAACCTTGGTCTCAGCAACCCAATCCTCCACAGCCTGCCCATTTTCCTAGCCTGTCTGCCCAAGGACAGTGATGCCCTGAGGGGCAGACACAGGCATACTCAGCCCCAGCCACATGACCAGGCCTGTGTCCTGCACAGGATAGAGTTGTTGGAATGGTAACATAGCATGTTAATATATAGCCTTATTGGCATTACTGCATTCAATACTGTCAAACTGTGTGTGTGTGTGTGTGTGTGTTTTGTGTAGACCACAAGTGTGGCTGATAAGATAAATGGAGAATGTTCTGTTGGAAAATCCTATTCGTGAACTCCGAACACACTCTTCCCCTCCTGCTCACTCTGTTTTTCTCTCTCTTCTGCTCTCTCTGTTTTTACCTCCCTTTCAATTTAAGGGCTTTATTGGCATGGGTATCATATGTTTATATTGCCAAAGCAAGTGAAGTAGATAATTTGTATTGTTTAACAGTGAACATTACACTCACAAACGTTCCAAAAGAATAAAGACATTTCAAATGTCATATGTGCAAATAGTTAAAGTACAAAAGGGAAAATAAATAAACATAAATATGGGTTTTTATTTACAATGGTGTTTGTTCTTCACTGGTTTCCCTTTTCTTGTGGCAACAAGTCACACATCTTGCTGCTGTGATGTCACACTGTGGGATTTCACCCAATAGATATGGGAGTGTATCAAAATTGTTTTTTCCCCGAATTCTTTGTAGATCTGTGTAATCTGAGGGAAATATGTGTCTCTAATATGGTCATACATTTGGCAGGAGGTTAGGAAGTGCAGCTCAGTGTCCACCTCATTTTGTGGGCAGTGTGCACATAGCCTGTCTTCTCTTGAGAGCCAGGTCTGCCTACGGCGGCCTTTCTCAATAGCAAGGCTATGCTCACTGAGTCTGTACATAGTCAAAGCTTTCCTTAAGTTTTGGTCAGTCACAGTGGTCAGGTATTCTGCCACTGTATACTCTCTGTTTAGGGCCAAATAGCATTCTAGTTTGCTATGTTTTTAAAAAATGCTTTCCCCTCTCGCTCTTGCCCCCCCCCCAGGTTTGTTGTGCTTAAACAGATGCGTGCACACGTCAACACACCTTTTTGTTTTACTATCCTTGTGGAGACCAAACTGTTGATTCCCATCCAAAATCCTATTTTCCCTAACCTTAACTCTACACCTAATCCTTAACCCCTAACGTAACCCTAAACCTAACCCCTAAGCCTAGAATGAGCTTTTTCCTTATGGGGACTGGTGGAATGTCCCCACAACGATAGTAAAACTAAAAACACATGCGCATGCACACACACCTGCACACACACACACACACTCCATTAACTAAATTTGTTTTAATGAGATCAACTCCAGCCGAGAAGAGAACCAGGTCATACCCGTGCAACACACACCCACACCCACGCTTAAACCTGACATCAAAGCGTCCCTGCCTTCGCCCAGCTAGGTACATGGTGGGTGTTAGGGCATGTAGGGGGCGAAAGGTGGGGGAGACTAATCTTTCATCCCCTAACACACACACACACACACACACTGTGTTTCATCGATTTTCATTGGTAGATTAGTGGTTGACTGGGGGTGGGGGTGCTGCTATATGCGTTGGCCTGGGGCATATTTGAGGGCACAGATAGAAATGTCATTAGAGATGATGTGATTCCACACACTGCATGTCTGTTCTACACTATATATTTGTATTTGATCGTTCTTTGACGTTGTGCCCTACTGGCTGGCATCTGTACACCTGGAGGTGATTTGAGCCTATAAGCTTAGTCTGGACATGGTGAGTGTATGTGCACTTGGGGTCATTGATTGAATGATTCCAGGGATTCCTGCAATGCATGCTCATGCCATCAGGAATGACAGAGGAATTTTAAGGATGACCAAGATGTGTGTCTAGACAGACAGATGGTGTCTCAAGTGTATGCAGTTGAGCTAATGATCTCAGAGGGAGTGAAAGAGAAAGGTACAGTACATGACCAAAAGTATGTGGACACCTGCTCGTCGAACATCTTATTCCAAAATCCTGGGCATTAATATGGAGTGGGTTCACCCGTTTTGCTGCTGTTACAGCGTCCACTGTTCTGGGAAGGCTTCCCACTAGATGTTGGAACATTGCTGCAGGGTCTCGCTTCCGTTCAGCCACGAGCATTAGTGAGGTCGGGCACTGATGTTGAGCGATTAGGCCTGGCTCGCAGTCGCTTCAGCACCTCGGCGGTCCCGTTCTGTGAGCTTGTGTGGCCTACCACTTCGCGGCTGAGCCGTTGTTGCTTCACAATAACAGCACTTACAGTTGACCGGGGTATCTCTAGCCGGGCAGAAATTTGATAAACTGACTTGTTGTAAATGTGGCATCCTATGACGGTGCCACGTTGAAAGTCACTGAGCTCTTCAGTACAGGCCATTCTACTGCCAATGTTTGTCTATGGAGTTTGCATGGCTGTGTGCTCAATTTTATACACCTGTCAGCAACGGGTATGCCTCAAATAGCCTAATCCACTAACTTGAAGGCGTGTCTACATAGTTTTGTGTATATAGTGTAGATGGCTGGAGAGATGAATAGCTCGATATTCTTGGTCCTCTTGTCTGTGATGTGAGGTTAGTGCTGTGTTAGGATGTTTTCATGATGTAGTGGATAACTGTATCCCACGTGTGAGACACACACACACACACACACACACACACCGCACCCTTCACTGCTAGCTGGCAGTGTGTTATCGCTGTGTCCAGTACGGGATGGTGTGAGGGGTTTAGAGGGGGGAGGGGGTCCCACTCTCGAGGGGAGTCACCGCGGCAACACAATGGGCAGGGAAACTGGCCTGAGGCAGAGAGAACAAGGTGTTTCCTATGACCTGGCTTACTGCTGTGTCAGCATGCGTGCGCACACACACACTGACACACACATACTGATACACATAAACACACACACTGATACCCAAACCATACACTGATACACACACCATACATACACACATGCGCACACACACACACACACACTCTATTCTACATGCATTTATGCATATTTATCATACGCACATAAATCATACACTAGCATATCCGCACAACACATTATTAATTGATACACTTACACACATACAGTAGATCCTACACAAATGGATGCACACACAACACAGCCATTCCATCGGACCAGGCAGGTATTTGTGTTGCTATGAAATGTGGCCAGTTCTCCCAGTTTGCTGGCCTTTTCACCTCCCATCACACTCAGCCAGCCAGCCTGCCTCGGCCAATCACTGCAGCCGCTGGACTAGGTCTGTCACTGCAGCCCACCAATCACATCACACTACACAACCACATGACGACCACTGCTGTTACTTAGGGTGTGGCCAGTCTGAGGACACTGATGGGGAGGTCAGTGAGGGCGTGTGTGTGTATGACTGCTATTCCTATATTTAGCTGGTACTGTGGATTTGAAGTTGACCTCTGTGTTGCACCTCTCATTATGTAATTTTAGCCACAGTAGATGGCCTTGACAAATGATGGATGTGTGTCTGCTTCTGCATCTGTGTGGGTATGTATGTATAAGCGTGTGTGCATGTGTGTGTATTAATGCATTTTGCTTGCAATTAAGGAAAGCAGTATTCATGTTTGGATGTTAAATGAATGTTTAGTTGGTGCTTTATGAAGGCCCTAGCTGAGTGCTGAGGGGAGGTGCAGTGACTTCAGTATTCCTCTACTCATCATAAATATTAGATTAAAAGGAGGTGTAGTTTATTTATGAACGGTGCTATTTTAGCACATCCGTGTGTTCTCCGCCTCTCATGCGTACTCGCAGCTTAAGGATTGGGCTTCTCACGGTCTGTGTCCATGTGTTGGTAGCATGTACAATACCAGTCCATACGGGGTTAAAAACATAATCACGACAACACAACGTACTTACTCCAGCCCAACTGTGCCGATCACAACATAAGGAAGCTAACGTGTCGCTATGTGAGCAACATTGGACTAGAAGTGACTAGCGAGACAATTACAAGTTACTTGTTTACGCCTGGCCACCTAAAATGTGTGTGGGTCCAGTGCTGACCTTTTCCCTCTGTGCCCTGCCAGCCCAGCCAACCCTGAGGAGTGTGTGATGGAGAAGATGAAGAGGTTTAAGCGGCGTCTGTCCCTGACGCTGCGCTCCAGCCACACCATAGACGAGTCTCTGTCTGAACTGGCCGAGCAGATGACCATCGAGGACGGTGGCAACAAGGACAATGGTCAGTAGCGTGTGTGTGTGTGAGATGTGTGTGTGTGTGTGTGTGAGAGAGAGTATTAGAGATTGTATTAGTAAACAAACAGAGCACACACGCTCCAGTGCTCTGTGCCAGTCCCAGTGATAAGAGACTGATGATGTTACTATTCTGAAGTGACTCTTGACTGAATGCCAGTAGAGAAGGATACAGCCAGCCAGTGGACACACACACTAGGGCCCTTTGGTCACCCCGAGGATACAGTTGAAATGTTTGATGTAGCTGGCAGCCAGCAGTATCCTTTCTTGCCATCTGAAGTGATTTAATTTGATGGCTAATGAGAGTTTAAAGAGATGGTGTGCCAATGGCCAGAGGGAGACCGAGAGAACAGGGTGAGAGACATGGAGAGGGAGAAAGAGGGGAAATTGACACACAGGGAAAACGAGCAGCAGTGTGAATGATCGTGTTCTGGAGAGTAGCTCTTTATGTCCTTATGTAACAACAGAAGCAGCCTGGTGGGATGAAACACGTACTGGGAAAATAAACACAATGCAGGGGGACGGCAGGTGATGCTGCCACACTGTTTGTGGAAAAGACATCACACAGAAAAGGAAACCACTCACACGTAAACAAACAGACATTTTGGGCTGTTGAAGTATAAAGCTAAAATCCTCCGGCCTACTTTAGGTTGCGTAAGTGTTCTTTTCTACTCTTTTTATATAAAACAAGGAAGCACTCTGTTTACTGAATTCTGCTCAACAGAAGACTGAACAGTATATGAACTTCTTGTTTTATAATGACTGATTGATTCAATGGTAGAATGCGTGATTGATTTATTGGTAGAATGTGTGATTGATTCATTGGTAGAATGCGTGATGAATCGGATGGATGGATGGATAGATGGGCCAATTGATTGACATATTGACTAATTGATTGACATATTGTTTCTCCTTGCAGAGCCAATCGTGCGTAATGGGCGACCGCCCTCCTCCCACAGTATGCACTCGTTCCTGCACCAGTACACCGGCTCCTTCAAGAAGCCCCCCCTCCGCAGGCCACACAGTGTCATCGGAGGAAGCCTGGGTTCCTTCATGACCTTCCCCAGCAACGGCAGCCGCCTCGGTGAGTTAAACAGAGAGAGAAACAAACAGACTCGGAGATGCACAAGCACGTATACCGTAACGGCACACATGCTTGCACACACACACACACACACACTCATTCAAACATGCAGGCATATTTACTAATGACACACCCACTAGCAGCACCACTATAAGCAGCCTGTTCTCCTTCATGGCCATGCCACCCAGCTGCCAAGGTGAGTTGCCGTGGAGACGGGCATGCTCGTGCCTGTGCGCCAGGAAGTGACTGAGAAAGAGCAGATGGCGACAGAGGACAAACAGGAAGTGAGTCATAGCCCCTGAGAGTTCTGTCCTGACACGGTCATGGTGTGACTTTTCATCACACATAACACCAGACTCGTCTGTCTCCGTCTCTATCTCCAACCTTCCTCGCAATTAAGTGCGTTTTGTACGACTCGACCCTTCTCATTCTACACTGTGTGTTTGTGCGGGTGTATATTTGCGTCTAAAAATTTGACGTTTGTGTGCGTATGTGATTCATTCATTGTGTCTGAGGACAAACGTCTTCCCCGCATGTTCTCTGAGCCATCACCATGACGATAGCTGTTCCTTGCTGTTCTCTGGTCTCCAGGGTGAGCCAACTATTATGGTCTGCGGTCTCGTCGATAGGTTTTCACGAAGAGCTTCTCCTCAGACTGAACTCTGTCCCGGTTAGAGTTACATGAGTTTGGGGATTTTGGGGGGAACAGACAACCAGGCAAGTCTATCTGGGACAAGATGGAACTAGATTAAAACACACTGTCACACTATGTTAAATGCCTGGTTAGCTCAAACAACAGAGTGGGAGAGAGCGAGGGAGAAATAGGGCCAAGGAGAGGAAAGCGAGTGGAGTTGGAAAGAAAGGAGGGGTATTTGGTAGGCAGAGCAGAAGATAGATGGCCAGAGAGAGAAGCAGAAAGGAGATGGGGGGGGGGTAGTAGTGTGCTGGATGATATGATGACAGGCTGCTGGGTTGGAGGTGTTGACACTGATGATGGAGAGAATATGTGCCAGCACACTTAGATACAGCTACTCATTAAGTGTGTGTGTCTAAATGCATGTATGTTTCGTGTGTGTGTGTTCACTAGTCCCCCCCCCACTACGCACCATGTTCTACACCAGAGGCAGTAGTTTTAGTTTTATGACCCTGGAGGAAGCAGTGCTGGTTAGTGTTTCATCTTTGGCCTGTGGGGTGAGAAGGGGAAGGGGTGAGAGCGGGACTGCAGGATGATGAAAGAAGGGAACTTGAGAGAGAAGGAGAGGTTGTAGGATCAGAACCAGGCCATAAACTAACTGTTGACAGAAAGAGAGAAAGCACTACTCTTTTTAATGTCTAACTTATTCTCTCCTATTCTTACTAAAACAGCAGACTACTGACTCAGTTTGACACAAGCTATAGCAAGTCCTTGTTTATCTTATCACGAGTGTCATTTGCCAGGCAAAATGTTGAAATTGAGCAAGTTCAGCTTCTGAACTCTAACTCTTCCTCCCTCTTTCTCCTCTTCCTCTCCTCCAAAGACATCGTCCATGAGAACCTGAAGATGGGCTCAGACGGGGAGAGTGACCAGGCGTCTGGGACGTCGTCCGACGAGGTGCAGTCGCCCACCGGGGTGTGTCTGAGGAACAGGGTGCAGCGACGCATCTCCATGGAGGTACACGAACACAGCTGGCAGGGTGGGAAGTAGGAGCCGGTTCAGGCCACGAACAGTTAGACTGACTGACTAATGGAATGTTGTCATGAGACCGTAATCTGTGGCACGCTTGGCCTCTGACTGCTGACATTCCAGACGATCCCCTGCCACATAGCTGGTCAACAATCCTGAGAGGAACCTCGGACAGGGAGTGGGATGGAGACCGAGAGAGCGACTGCTCCACTTAGCTCAGCGAGAACCCGGGATTTAAAGAGCGACTGCCTTTAAAAAGCAACTAATCCCTTTTTGAAAATGTACTGATGTGGCATCAGAATTAATCAAATAGTTGATCTAGTGTCAACATTTACTGCGAAGTGTAAATAGGATAATTTTGGTCATAAAGGTAGTCTCATCCGTGCATCACAACGGTAAATGAAGGTTGAGTTTTTTAACTGGATGATGTCCATTTGCCCACTAACATGGGGTGAACAGCTGTGGTGATCGCTCTCTATCCAATAGCATAAAGAGTGACAGACCTGCCCAGCAGCTCCCACTTTGTTTACATAAGACAATGCTTTGTGCATTTTTTAAACTTGGAAAATACTGCCCCAAACACATTGGTTGTATGTAAAATTGCCAAACTAAAACATCCACGGCAACAACTTTTTAATTATATTTAATTACAGATTTCTTGAGTTGTCTTGGATTCATTCTGGGGATTTTGAGGAAGTGAAATTCTGAGTCTAGTGTCTCATGGGGGACAAACACCTCCAATACTGAAATCCTTTTTTTCTTATAAGCAACAGAAAAACACTATGTTCAGTCACTCTTTAAGGCTGGGGATGTTTTTCCTTTCGTCTCTGTGACTCGTTTTTGCTTTTTTTCCGTATGGGTAAGCTGTGTTCTTTTTTTCTGTATGGGTAAGCTGTGTTATTTTTTTCTGTATGGGTAAGCTGTGTTATTTTTTTCTATTTTCTATGTGCGTGAATGCTGTGAAGTATGACCTCTGATGTATGACCTCTGATGACCTCTGATGTCCCATGGACTAGAACTTATTCTATGGATAATAGATTTAGTGCTTGGCTCACTGGTTCTGTTTACCGAGTTCCTAAAGAATCACTGGTAGGAATGCTGTTTCCTCAGCCTGGTGACATTCTGCCACCTGGTGGTCAGTCTGGAGAAATGTAAGCAGTACTTTACCTAAATATCAGTATTAGGTTATTGCACGCCCACACAGGGATTGACCTATTTCTCCTTGATGCCAAGCGTTTATCATATTAGTCTGAGCGGAGACATGAGGTGCTTGAAGTTTTTAGATGGGAATCATCAGACATCTGAATAATCTCTCTCTCTCTCACACACACGTACGTCATCTCGGTTACTACATCTAACCAGATTCCCTCATCAAATCAAATCAAATCAAATTTTATTTGTCACATACACATGGTTAGCAGATGTTAATGCGAGTGTAGCGAAATGCTTGTGCTTCTAGTTCCGACAATGCAGTAATAACGAGCAAGTAATCTAACTAACAATTCCAGAAAAAACTACTGTCATACACAGTGTAAGGGGATAAAGAATATGTACATAAGGATATATGAATGAGTGATGGTACAGAGCAGCATAGGCAAGATACAGTAGATGATATCGAGTACAGTATATACATATGAGATAAGTATGTAAACCAAGTGGCATAGTTAAAGTGGCTAGTGATACATGTATTACATAAGGATGCAGTCGATGATATAGAGTACAGTATCAACGTATGCATATGAGATGAACAATGTAGGGTAAGTAACATTATATAAGGTAGCATTGTTTAAAGTGGCTAGTGATATATTTATCATTTCCCATCAATTCCCATGATTAAAGTGGCTGGAGTAGAGTCAGTGTCATTGACAGTGTGTTGGCAGTAGCCACTCAATGTTAGTGGTGGCTGTTTAACAGTCTGATGGCCTTGAGATAGAAGCTGTTTTTCAGTCTCTCGGTCCCAGCTTTGATGCACCTGTACTGACCTCGCCTTCTGGATGGCAGCGGGGTGAACAGGCAGTGGCTCGGGTGGTTGATGTCCTTGATGATCTTTATGGCCTTCCTGTAGCATCGGGTGGTGTAGGTGTCCTGGAGGGCAGGTAGTTTGCCCCCGGTGATGCGTTGTGCAGACCTCACTACCCTCTGGAGAGCCTTACGGTTGAGGGCGGTGCAGTTGCCATACCAGGCGGTGATACAGCCCGCCAGGATGCTCTCGATTGTGCATCTGTAGAAGTTTGTGAGTGCTTTTGGTGACAAGCCAAATTTCTTCAGCCTCCTGAGGTTGAAGAGGCGCTGCTGCGCCTTCCTCACGATGCTGTCTGTGTGAGTGGACCAATTCAGTTTGTCTGTGATGTGTATGCCGAGGAACTTAAAACTTGCTACCCTCTCCACTACTGTTCCATCGATGTGGATGGGGGGGTGTTCCCTCTGCTGTTTCCTGAAGTCCACAATCATCTCCTTAGTTTTGTTGACGTTGAGTGTGAGGTTATTTTCCTGACACCACACCTCCTCCCTGTAGGCCGTCTCGTCGTTGTTGGTAATCAAGCCTACCACTGTTGTGTCGTCCGCAAACTTGATGATTGAGTTGGAGGCGTGCATGGCCACGCAGTCGTGGGTGAACAGGGAGTACAGGAGAGGGCTCAGAACGCACCCTTGTGGGGCCCCAGTGTTGAGGATCAGCGGGGAGGAGATGTTGTTGCCTACCCTCACCACCTGGGGCGGCCCGTCAGGAAGTCCAGTACCCAGTTGCACAGGGCGGGGTCGAGACCCAGGGTCTCGAGCTTGATGACGAGCTTGGAGGGTACTATGGTGTTGAATGCCGAGCTGTAGTCGATGAACAGCATTCTCACATAGGTATTCCTCTTGTCCAGATGGGTTAGGGCAGTGTGCAGTGTGGTTGAGATTGCATCGTCTGTGGACCTATTTGGGCGGTAAGCAAATTGGAGTGGGTCAAGGGTGTCAGGTAGGGTGGAGGTGATATGGTCCTTGACTAGTCTCTCAAAGCACTTCATGATGACGGATGTGAGTGCTACGGGCGGTAGTCGTTTAGCTCAGTTACCTTAGCTTTCTT
Source organism: Oncorhynchus tshawytscha (assembly GCF_018296145.1). Classification (NCBI taxonomy): domain Eukaryota; kingdom Metazoa; phylum Chordata; class Actinopteri; order Salmoniformes; family Salmonidae; genus Oncorhynchus; species Oncorhynchus tshawytscha. The sequence continues at coordinate 13,161,792 of NC_056461.1, read as the reverse complement.
GGGAACAGGAACAATGGTGGCCCTCTTGAAGCATGTGGGAACAGCAGACTGGTATAGGGATTGATTGAATATGTCCGTAAACACACCGGCCAGCTGGTCTGCGCATGCTCTGAGGGCGCGGCTGGGGATGCCGTCTGGGCCTGCAGCCTTGCGAGGGTTAACACGTTTAAATGTCTTACTCACTTCGGCTGCAGTGAAGGAGAGACCGCATGTTTCCGTTGCAGGCCGTGTCAGTGGCACTGTATTGTCCTCAAAGCGGGCAAAAAGTTATTTAGTCTGCCTGGGAGCAAGACATCCTGGTCCGTGACTGGGCTGGGTTTCTTCCTGTAGTCCGTGATTGACTGTAGACCCTGCCACATACCTCTTGTGTCTGAGCCGTTGAATTGAGATTCTACTTTGTCTCTGTACTGGCGCTTAGCTTGTTTGATAGCCTTGCGGAGGGAATAGCTGCACTGTTTGTATTCAGTCATGTTACCAGACACCTTGCCCTGATTAAAAGCAGTGGTTCGTGCCTTCAGTTTCACACGAATGCTGCCATCAATCCACGGTTTCTGGTTAGGGAATGTTTTAATCATTGCTATGGGAAAGACATCTTCAACGCACGTTCTAATGAACTCGCACACCGTATCAGCGTATTTGTCAATGTTGTTGTCTGACGCAATACGAAACATCTCCCAGTCCACGTGATGGAAGCAGTCTTGGAGTGTGGAGTCAGCTTGGTCGGACCAGCGTTGGACAGACCTCAGCGTGGGAGCTTCTTGTTTTAGTTTCTGTCTGTAGGCAGGGATCAACAAAATGGAGTCGTGGTCAGCTTTTCCGAAAGGGGGGCGGGGCAGGGCCTTATATGCGTCACGGAAGTTAGAGTAACAATGATCCAGGGTTTTTCCACCCCTGGTTGCGCAATCGATATGCTGATAAAATATAGGGAGTCTTGTTTTCAGATTAGCCTTGTTAAAATCCCCAGCTACAATGAATGCAGCCTCCGGATAAATCGTTTCCAGTTTGCAGAGAGTTAAATAAAGTTCGTTCAGAGCCATCGATGTGTCTGCTTGGGGGGGGATATATACATACACACTCATGTGGGTACATATCATTCTGCCCATTAGTTCCCTTTGAAGCGGAGTGTTGATGGGGTTAGTAGGCTGTAACAATACACTAATTCATATCACTGTCTATTGAGAGAACATGATGCTCTCTTTTCATCTACTTCTACGGGCGAGAGATGGCAGGCGGAATACAAGTGTGTTACGTGATATCCATTGTGTGTGTGTGTGTTTCAATAGTGTGTGAAGATGCTTGTTTGTTTATCTCTGTTGTTTTTGCTTTCTCTTCTTCAATAACGATTGTTTTCATGTATGGATCATTTTTCTAGAAGCGCCTCTATTCTTCTGTCTCTCTTTTTGGGGTGAGTGGGAGGAGAGGAGAGAGTCATTTCTAGGACAAAGTGTGTGGGTGTAATCATGGAGATGGCTACATGTTCCACACAGACAGATGCAGTATTCGATAGGACACATGATATATGTGATGTGTATGTTATGTCTCTAAACCGTGTGTGTGTGTGTGTAGGACCTGAACAAGCGTCTGTCTCTGCCTGCTGACATCCGTATCCCTGACGGTTACCTGGAGAAGCTGCAGCTGAGCAGCCCTACCTTCGACCAGCCCCTCAGCCGACTCTCACGCAGGGCCTCCCTGGTACGTACGTGTGTGTGTGTGAGAGCGATTGAAGGAATATAACATTATTACCCGACAGCGTTCAGGTACCGCCCTCCTTTCTGGTTGTCTCCATGGCAACAGGCATGAGGTTGAATTGGACTCGGTCTGTATGTAATCTTGTGCAGTGAATGAAGGTATCCTGTACAAATGTCATTCAACACAGGAAAAAAAGACCTAAACAACATGGAAGATCTTTATTTCTGTTTTTCAGTCGGAGATTGGTTTTGGGAAGCTGGAGACCTACATCAAACTGGACAAACTGGGAGAGGTCAGAGAACACACAAACACTCCTATGAACTCAGAAAACATGTTTTTCACAAGAGGTTCCCGAAAGTGATTTAGTTTTGACTCCGGTCATAACCAGTTTGTTTTTTCTATAGGGGACCTATGCTACAGTATTTAAGGGGCGCAGTAAGCTGACTGACAACCTGGTGGCGCTAAAGGAGATCAGGCTGGAGCACGAAGAGGGAGCACCCTGCACCGCCATCAGAGAAGGTGAGTCTATACCTCTCTGCCTTTCCTCCTCTCTATCACGTTATCCCCCCTTCTCTTCCTCTCCCTCATCCTCCCATTACTGATTTCAATGCCACATCGTCTTTTTTTTCTTCTCGCTCTTCGCTCTTTCTCATTCACTATTGTTCCTCCTCTTTGTCAATGTATTACCCCTTCTCTCGTTCTCTCCCTCATCCCTCTCTTTCCTTCTCTCCAGTGTCGTTACTGAAGGACCTGAAACATGCCAACATCGTGACCTTACATGACATCGTCCACACAGACAAGAGCCTGACGCTGGTCTTCGAGTACCTGGTGAGAATCACTTACTACCTGACTCTGCTCACACTGCATGCTGGTCATTGTAGTCAAAAATCTGCCCTAATTATCTGAGGAGTTTCTAGTCCTAAGTAGGCTGTTGTACATGTTCTTCCTGTCTTGTCTGACTGACTGCTGACCTCACTTCCTGTGCAGGATAAAGACCTGAAGCAGTACATGGATGACTGTGGGAACATCATGAGCATGCACAACGTCAAGGTGAGTATGACCAAGACGAATGACCTAGCACTCACTGCACTGTACTGTAAGTCACTTTAGATAAAAAACCCTTGCATAATAGTGGTTAACATTGCATGTGTTTGTGCGGTTCTAGATCTTCTTGTTCCAGATTTTGCGGGGGTTGGCTTACTGCCACAAGCGGAAGGTTCTCCACAGAGACCTAAAGCCCCAGAACTTGCTCATCAACGAGAGAGGGGAACTCAAACTGGCTGACTTCGGTCTGGCGCGGGCTAAGTCTGTCCCCACTAAGACGTACTCCAACGAGGTGGTGACTCTGTGGTACCGGCCACCTGACGTCCTGCTAGGCTCCTCCGAGTACTCCACACAGATTGACATGTGGTAAGAACACTACACCTGACGTCCTGATAGGCTCCTCCGAGTACTCCACACAGATTGACATGTGGTAAGAACACTACACCTGACGTCCTGCTAGGCTCCTCTGAGTACTCCACACAGATTGACATGTGGTAAGAACACTACACCTGACGTCCTGCTAGGCTCCTCTGAGTACTCCACACAGATTGACATGTGGTAAGAACACTAGGCTCCTCCGAGTACTCCACCAGATTGACATGTGGTAAGAACACTACACCTGACGTCCTGCTAGGCTCCTCCGAGTACTCCACACAGATTGACATGTGGTAAGAACACTACACCTGACGTCCTGCTAGGCTCCTCGAGTACTCCACACAGATTGACATGTGGTAAGAACACTACACCTGACGTCCTGCTAGGCTCCTCCGAGTACTCCACACAGATTGACTAAGAACCTACACCGAGTACTCCACACAGATTGACATGTGGTAAGAACACTACACCTGACGTCCTGCTAGGCTCCTCCGAGTACTCCACACAGATTGACATGTGGTAAGAACACTACACCTGACGTCCTGATAGGCTCCTCCGAGTACTCCACACAGAGTACTAAGAACCACACAGATTGACATGTGGTAAGAACACTACACCTGACGTCCTGATAGGCTCCTCCGAGTACTCCACACAGATTGACATGTGGTAAGAACACTACACCTGACGTCCTGATAGGCTCCTCCGAGTACTCCACATTGACAGAACACTTGACACTCCACACAGATTGACATGTGGTAAGAACACTACACCTGACGTCCTGCTAGGCTCCTCTGAGTACTCCACACAGATTGACATGTGGTAAGAACACTACACCTGACGTCCTGATAGGTACTCCACACAGATTGACATGTGGTAAGAACACTACACCTGACGTCCTGCTAGGCTCCTGAGTACTCCACACAGATTGACATGTGGTAAGAACACTACACCTGACGTCCTGCTAGGCTCCTCCGAGTACTCCACACAGATTGACATGTGGTAAGAACACTACACCTGACGTCCTGATAGGCTCCTCCGAGTACTCCACACAGATTGACATGTGGTAAGAACACTACACCTGACGTCCTGCTAGGCTCCTCCGAGTACTCCACACAGATTGACATGTGGTAAGAACACTACATCCTAACAAGTTACGCCAAGGGTAAGAAAATACTACCCCGGAGGTCCGGAGTACTGCTGGTTTTCTCTTCTACCTGATAATTAGTCCCTTATTCGAGGGGAAGAATAAAATAAATAAAAAAGCAATGGAACTGCCTTCGAGGTCCAGATTTGAGGCCCTTACACCCTAGGAACTACAAGCACTTCATTCATGAATGAATTTTACACATATAAACTTTGAGTAAGAGCTATACATCCTAACCCCTTCATCCTAGCCTCTATTTTTGATGTGTGTGATTTTCTCTCTCTGTTGTGTAGGGGTGTGGGGTGTATATTTTATGAGATGGCTGCAGGTCGTCCCCTGTTTCCTGGCTCCACCGTAGAGGACGAGCTCCACCTCATATTCAGACTGCTGGGTGAGGACAGAGTACAGCCTGATTCGGATGTTACAGCCTAACTAACCCACTAACCCACTGACCTAGCGCCACCTAGTGTCTGCTACAGGGACGAACACACTAACACACAACCACAGAACTCTCTAAATAAGCAGGAGTCCTCAGACATGCTGCTGCTGATGGGGACATTATTTGAGCGTTAACTAAACGTTGATAGTGTTATCTAAAGACTGTCCTCTCTCTTATTTCTTCAGGCACGCCATCAGAGGACAGCTGGCCAGGGATCTCTGGCGTCGACGAGTTCAAATCCTACAACTTCCCCAAATACAAACCTCAGCCCTTCATCAACCATGCACCCAGGTAGCTTGTGTGTGCGCGCGCGCGTCCATGTGTGTGTGTGTGAGAGCGCACGTTTCTGTGTGGGTGTGTGAATGCGTATCCGTGAGTGTGTTTAGTCAGTGCAGGAGGCAGGAAATCCTGTGGAACTTTAGTGAAGCAACTGTTCACTTCCTTCCTCTGAAGTTCCCATCAGTCATCACCGACTGACAGTAAACCCTGTGATTCTCGCTCTCCTTTTCAGGTTGGACACAGAAGGCATTGAACTGGTGTTATCGTTTCTGAAAGTGAGTTTGTCCGTCTACATTTTCCACACACTGTGTAACCTACGCAGTTATACTCTGAACCACTGGCATGCAGTACTGATAAAATAACAACAGGGGGTGCAGTAGTCACTTCTGCCCTACTGATTCTGTTTTGTTGTTGCTGTACTGTCAGTGTGTTGGTTAACTGTTGGTCTCCCTCCTCTCCAGTACGAGTCCAAGAGGAGGATCTCAGCAGATGAAGCTATGAAGCAGGCCTACTTCAAGAGCCTGGGGCCACGGGTCCACACACTGCATGAGAGTGAGTCTCTAAACCTGGGGATGGTCTAGTCCTCTGAATGGCCTGGAGATACTCGCACATAATTACAAATCTCTCTCTGCTCTCTTTCTCGCTCAGGTGTATCAATATTCACTCTGAAGGATATCCAACTGCAGAGAGACCCTGGCTATCGGAACTCCTCAAACCTAGAGTCAGGTGTGTATAAAACACACACACACACCTCTTCTTACCTAGAGCTTTATAACTGTTATGACATACCTCTCTCTCGTTTTTTTAAATTCACTCCATCTCTCCAGGCAACAGCAAGAACAGAAGACAGAGCATGCTCTTCTAGACTTTCTGCTCCTGGGTGGAGCTCTTTCCTGTTGCTATAGTAACGGACTCTCGCTTGAGATGAGACTGAATGGGACAGAGCCCCCTCCTCCCTCTCGCATGAGCCCCTTACCCCTGGACAGACCCCCCCCCCCAATAGAGCGAGTGAGTCTGGAGTTGATTGGGGAGGGAGAGATGATCTACGTTTATTTATTTGAAGATATGGAAAGGGCGGTGGGGGGGTATATTTTGCTGCTATACTACTACTGTCTGTATTTAACACGCAGTTTGTGTATATGATGATGTGAACTCAGACACCATGCACAACCGACCAGTCGCTAAGGTTACTATTGTTATTGCAAATTATGAATTATGGTTATGATTCCACTGATGATCTCGATGTTGTTTATCGTAGCTGTTACCTTTGCTGTTTTGCATGTCGTTGTGTTCAGAGACTGAATGCCCTTTTAGCATTTTTTTTCCTCAAGTACTTTCTCAAGCTTCCTCTGATGGTGGTGTTTGACTGAAATGAGACCAGACCGGTCCAAACTGGGAGAGAGGGACTGGACTGGGAGTGTCTGGTCCTCAACTGGAAATCTTTCCTCTGAACCGAAGCAATTCCCAGCCTCCCTCTCATTCTCCTTGACCTAGAACATTCCAGAACATTTCAGGGGCCAGACGGGGCTTTAGGAAGGGATTGAGGTGGGGTCCAGTCATTGGGAGAGCACAACGACCCTCAGAGCCTCTTAGCCAACGAATGGGACCACAGCAGAAGGTAGAGTTTGACTCCCCAGGACATTTCCGGTCTCCCTCTCCGGTTGTCATGGCAACGGGGAAGCAATGATTAGGGAGGAGAGAAACACAGGAGCGCCATGACCTCCCACAGGAACTCATCAGTCCCCCTCCTTCTCCATTTCCCCATAGATGGTCTTGACCCCCCCCTAGATGGTCTTGACTTAAGTTCTTGAATGCAAGATCTTCATTTTCTCTTGCCTTTTGAAGGTCTACAATACTGGTTGTTTTTGTGCATCAATAACCTGTAAGCAGTTTCTAGTTTTTTTTTAATGGCTCTCTACTCTGTAGCTGGCCATGGGAGAGGGGTTGTACCATGATGACTGGTGTTTAAAATGGCTGACTTGATTTGACAGTATTAAGAGATTTTTGTTTTCTATGTTTGACCTCTCCTTGTGAATACAGTGTCAGTGTGGCATGTCAAGGGGCAGAAGCTTCGCCTCTCAAAGGAGAAAACATTTTGTTTCACAGTCTACATTGGACCTCGAGTTTCTTTTTTTCAGCGTTTGTACACATTTCAAATGACTTAACAAGCCGCGGTGTGTGTCTTCAGCTGACAGTGATGTATATTAATATTGTAATACTGTACTTTTTCAAGTTTAAAAATGATCTGAGCTTACCTGAGGGTGTGTGTGCGCCAGACATATGGAGCTCCTGCTGTGGTGTAAACTCAACCTCTCTGGAACACTGACAGTTGTCCTGTAATTATTTATTTCTCATAACCATCACAGTAAAATTAGTCTGTTTGATAAGTACACTTGTCCTTATTGTGGTTTTCTTGAATAGCATTCAATGCTTCATGTTTTATTTAAAACCGTATGTAAGACATTTTTACTGGACTCTGACAGCAACAACAAGAAAAAGCAAATAATTGATAATACATTTGTATCAATTCCTTTATAAAAACAAAATAACCAAAAGCTGTTACAAATAAGCTTTTGTTCAATATTGAACTGGAATTTCGTCAAAAAAAAGAGTTTTAAAGCTTGAAAATAAAACATTTACATAACACTCTTACATTTGAGAAGGCACAGCCGGTACAAGGTAATAATGCATATAAAGTGTAATACAATACCATAGAAAAACACAACCAGGTCCACAGCCTCAGATGAACATATCAACCAATGATACAAACATTTCTAACCATACGCCAGGCATTTGATAAAGGGCTGAAAAGGTCCAATGCATGGGACAGCATTCTGGCATTGAGAAGTGGATAAATATGGGATAGAACATGTTTTCAAGATGGATGAGATCCAAACTAAACAGAAGAAAGCTGACAAAATATTTTCAACTAAGCTAAAGAAAATGTATCTTCAAGTCAATGATATTGACGCAGTTAAAGGCTGATCCAGTAGGTTTGCAGCAGTGTCCTGATATTTACTGGCTTAACCTGATTTGGCCTCGAGTCCTGCTGTGTCGGGGTCCAGGATTTGAAATTGCGTGGACTGGGCATATTTGTTCTGGTCGGGCCTGATTTAAGCCTGTTTCGGTCCAGTCCAGTAGGGTATGGTACTGTCCTCCAGGATGATCAGGACTTGTGTGGGTTGTGGGAGAGCAGTAGGGGGGAGGAGGTGTCCAGGCTGGACAGGGGGACTGGGATGGGCCCATTCAGGAGGGTGGGGAACTACAGACAGGCAGAGAGACAGACAGATGGACAAGACTGCTGAAATACCACACAATAATAATGCCTCCCCCCCCAATATTATACTGAGGTAAAGTACATTCATCTATATCCCTATTCTAGTGTTATACATGTGTACTACTACAAATAACTTTATTTTGAAAAAACTCCAGCCCTAACTCTGGAGAGGCTGACTGGGTTTAAGAATTCCCTAAAATGGTGGCCGAGGTATTTTAACGCCCATCCCTCCTGACGATGGGAGGAGAGGCACTTCCTGTTGTGAGAGGGCTGATGGGAGTGGGTGGGGCTCCTGACCACCCCCCCTCCTAAGCAGGAAGCTGCCCCCCCCACTCCTCGTCTACACCAGAAAGGAAACATCTGTAGCTTATTTTGAAACCCATGCACACAGTGAATCACACACATACACAAACTTAAGTATAATCACAGCGAACCGCTCACACACACACAAAACTAAATAGCGACTGTTGTTGAAAATGAGGCTGTTCGGGGGAAATCTTCTGTCTTAGCAAAGGTTGCAAAATTCAGGGAACTTTCCAAATAAAATCTGGTTTTCCAGAAGTCCTGGATGAAGGATTACGGATTTACTGCTTATTCCCTTCTGGTTCCGGGACCCTACAACCGGGATTTCGGGAAACAAGGGATTTTTATAGAACGTTCCCGGAATTTTGCAACCCCAGTTGTAGAACTTCTAACTCAGACTGTCAGAATTCACTCTCCCTCCTTTGTTTACCAGTTAGAGTGGAGCCCTTTCCCTCTCAGCTCAGTACGAACAAGCATAAATACTATACTGTCCTCCCCCTTTGTCACCCATCCCACAACTTTCCCCTCTGTCCCTCCCTCTCTCCTCAACTCCCTTCCATCAGTCTTCTCTCCATGTGGTGTCACTCTCTTTCTTAGCTTTCTCCTCTCTCTTTATTCTCTTTTAGAGTTTGTGTGTGTGTGTCTCTTACCTGGAACAGGGGTCCATGGCCCTGCAGGCGAGCGGGGCTCAGGGGTCCTACGGGACTCAGGCTGCTCCAGAAATGGATACTGGACAGCAGGGGACTGGGGGTGAGGATGAGACCTGAGGGAGTCTGGAGGGGGAGAACAGGAGAGAGATTTCAATTTGTTCAATGTTCTGTTGGTGTTTTTCTCAGTGATCTGTAAAACGAGCTAGCGGAGTATGAACACACAACACAGAGATGTACTTTCTCACTGTGGTTATTCAGTCCTGCTGTGCTGCCACTGTTTGTTTTAGTAAAACACCGGAACCAGGAGGGGAGAGAGAGCTTCATACCCTGCTTTGGGGGGGGTGAGTTCAAGGCTGACTTTGAGAACTCTCTAGGGGTCACAGAACTTGGAAAACTAGGTTCCAGCTGAGAAGTTACATATGACATCAATTTCTCTCCATCTTGCCTCCCTATTGGGGGGGGTTGTGTTTATGTGGGTAAGGAATGATGTATGCTATTTTAATGTGTTGTGCTGTTTTGTAGTGGCCCAATAAAGAGTTTTGGGTAGAGAGAATCTGTCTCTCTATCCATGATATTACAACAGCCCTTACCTCACGCCGGCGATTCAAGAGCTTTAGAAACATATGGCTTCACTTACAGACCGCCCCACCCTCCTTCTCCCCTCCCTTCTCTCCTTCTCCCCTCCCTTCTTTTACCTCTCTCCTCCTTACTAGTCTCGCTCCCCACCCACTCCCTCTTTTCCGCTTACCTCTTTCACTCCTTCCCTCATTTCCTCTCTCAGTCTCTCCTCAATAACTCTCTTACCGCCCTCCCTCCCTCTACTCTCCCTACCCTGCCTGTTTCAGGGTAAGGACAGACAGTTCCAGAGAGACTCAGGGATAAGTCAAGATAAGTCATGTATTTTCCCCAAATGTTATTACACACATAAATCAGCACGCACACACAGAGGGTGAGGGTGGAGCGAGTGTATGTGTTTGTGTTCAGGGCTAACCTGGGAAAAGATTGTGAGTGAGGGTGGTACTGACCTGTGCAGTGAAGAAGGCTGGTGTTAGGGACCCTGAGGGCAGTGCAGGACTGTTGAGGGCGATAGAGCCGATGTCATTGGCTGTCAGGAGCAGGGAGGGTGCGGATATCTCCAGGCCTTTAGGCTTCCTGGTTTTTGGCGGGACACTATTGGCTAAGCCCCTCTTCTCTGGTGTGGGTGTGGCCTGGCCACGATCTCTGTGACCAGATGATAGGTTAAGGGGTTGAGCGCTCTGCTCTGATTCGTCAGTCTCAGGGCCGGGGCTCCGTGCCCTCCAGAGTGTGTGTGTGGGGCTGTGTGATGGGGAGGAGGAGCAGGACGAGGAGTGGGCTAGCCTTGTGGAAGGTTTGGATGAATAGTAGCCCTCATTGGAGGAAGGGAGCGGGGATGACGGCAGAGACACCACCGGCAGTGCCCCGCCCTTATGGCTGCGGTTCTGAACAAAGCGAATCACCGTGCCACTGTCGTCATGGTGATCATGTCGAGGCTCCACCTTGATTGGTCGGAGTAAATCAGGGGGACGGAGGAGGTCCTGGGGATGCTGGAGGGAGCTGACGGTAAAGGAGGAGTAGAGGCCTGAGTGGAGGTACTCGTTCCTCCCTGGGGGGCCACCCCTCACCCCCTCCTCATCCCCCTCCCCCTCTGACAGGGCTCCACCAGCCTCATCACACACCTGCACCCCCATCTCCACCGCCGCGGGGTCCATCTTCAGGATCTCCGGGAAGGACACAAATTTGTACACAAACTTCTGGCCAATCACCTTCTTGATGATGTTCTGGAGGAGGAAGAGGGGAGGAGAAGTTGAAGCATCATATGTTATACAGTAATAACAGTGTAATGTTAACATGCATGCCACGATATATGGTGGTTTGACCTGTAGAATTGGTACAGACATGTTCATGCTGTGTAGAGATATTTGGTATTCATTAGGATCCCCATTAGCTGCTGCAAATGCATCAGCTACTCTTCCTGGGGTCCACATGACATAATACATAGTACAGAACATTATTAGTCAAGGACTGAAATACATAGCCTACATATCAGTATATACACACAATATCTAGGTTCTAAAACATAATACAGTGCAAATCACAATACAATACATATATATATATATATATATATATATATATATATATATATATATATATAAAATGGCTGTCTTGTCACAGTCCCCTTTGTGCAAGTGTTACTTATCTGTTTTTTTTAATGTGTTTATTGCTAGTTTGAGTTACCTGTGGTGGCAGAGAGTTCCATCTAGTCATGGCTCTATTTAATACTGTGCGTTTCCCAGCCTCTGTTCTGGACCTGGGGACTGTGAAGAGACCTCTGGTTGCATGTCTTGTGTTGTACTGAACTGTCTGCTTGAACAGACAGTTCAGTACCTTCAACATATCAATACGTTGCATAAAGACCAATAGTGATGCAGTCAATCGTCAATACATGCTGCCTTGTTCTGGACCAACTACAATTGACCTATGTCCTTCTTTGCCGCTCATGACCACACAGCTGGGCAGTAGTCCAGATGCGACAAAACTAGGGCCTGTAGGACACGTTTGGTCGACTGAGAAGGCAGAGCAATGCCCTATCATGGACAGACCTCTTCCCATTTTAGCAACCATTGAGTCTATGTTTTGACCATGACAGCTTGCTATCTAGGGTTACACACAGCACTTTAGTCCCTTCAAGTTGCTCAATAGCCACATTACGCAATAATAGAACTAAATTAGGTTGAGCAAGTGATTTGTGCCAAAAAATTATGCTTTTTGTTTTTGAGATATTTAGCAACAGCCTATTGCTAGTTACCCTTTCTAAAACTGACTGGAGCTGAATGTTAAGTGTTTCAGTTATTTATTTGACTGTTGTAGCTGACGTGTATGCTGTTGAATCGTCAGCGTACATAGACACACAGGCTTTAGTCAAGGTCAGTGGAAGGTCATTTGTAAAAATAGAAAACAATAATGGGCTTAGCTGGCTGCCCTGTGGTATACCACACTCAACTGAATTTGCATGAGAGGCTTCCATTAACAAAAACCCTCTGTGTTCTATTAGATAGGTAACTCTCAATCCATAATAAGGCAGAGGATGCAAATAACACCTAGGTTTTTTCAGCAATAGGTTATGGTCAATGACATTAAAAGCTGCACTGAAGTCTAACAAAACAGCTCCCCCAATCTTCTTACTATCAATTACTTTCAGCCAACCATCAGTCATTTGTGTCAATGCCAAGCATGTTGAGTGTCCATCAGTATAAGCATGCTGAAAGTCTGTTGTTATTTGGTTTTCTGTAAAATAACTTTATATTTGATCAAATGTTTTTCCAAATGTTTGCTGAGCACTTGTAACAAGCTGATTGGTCAGCTGTTTGAACCATTAAAGGGTGCTCTGCTATTCTTGGGTAGCGCAATGACCTTTGCCTCCCTCATTGTCTGAGGGCACACGCTGTCTTCTAGGCTTAAATTGAAGATGTGGCAAACGAGTCACAATGTATTCCGCTACCAACCTCAGCAATTTACCATCCAGGTTGTCTCTACCGGTTGGTTTGTCCTTATTAATAGATAGCAACCATTTTTTTCACCCTTCCATACCCACTTTGTGGAACTCAAAACTACAGTTATTGTCTTTCATTATTTGTCCATTATGCATGAATAGGAAGACTCAGCATTTGGTGTTTGCATGTCATACCTAAGCTTGCTAATCTTGTCAACAACAACAAATATGAAAAGTGGTTGGCAATATCAAAGGGTTTTGTGATGAACAAGCCATCTGCCTTAATGAAGGATGAAGCTGAGTTTGCTTTTTGCATCAAATTTCATTAACTTTAACTCCTGAGCTTTTTACTATCATTCTTCATACAATTTATCTTAGTTCCATAGTATAGTTTCTTCATTTTGTTTAGTTACATGATTTCTCAACTCACTGTATGTTTGTGAAGGGTTTATACAATGTTGGTGTACCTTGTCATCCGTACCAGCAGGCGTGTGTTTGTGTAGTGCCAATGTAATCTATGGGAGTTGTACCTTGTCATCCGTACCAGCAGGTGTGTGTTTGGTGTTAGTGTAGTGCCAATGTAATCTATGGGAGTTGTACCTTGTCATCCGTACCAGCAGGTGTGTGTTTGGTGTTAGTGTAGTGCCAATGTAATCTATGGGAGTTGTACCTTGTCATCCGTACCAGCAGGTGTGTGTTTGGTGTTTGTGTAGTGCCAATGTAATCTATGGGAGTTGTACCTTGTCATCCGTACCAGCAGGTGTGTGTTTGGTGTTAGTGTAGTGCCAATGTAATCTATGGGAGTTGTACCTTGTCATCCGTACCAGCAGGTGTGTGTTTGGTGTTAGTGTAGTGCCAATGTAATCTATGGGAGTTGTACCTTGTCATCCGTACCAGCAGGTGTGTGTTTGGTGTTAGTGTAGTGCCAATGTAATCTATGGGAGTTGTACCTTGTCATCTGTACCAGCAGGTGTGTGTTTGGTGTTAGTGTAGTGCCAATGTAATCTATGGGAGTTGTACCTTGTCATAGTAGTAACGCAGGGCGCGGCTCAGCTTGTCATAGTTCATGTTGGTCTTGTTCTTCCTCAGGCCCCACAGCTTGGCCACCTCTTCTGACTTGAGCAGTTTAAACTCCCCGTCGTTAGACGTCCAGCAGATCAGGTGCTTGTGGCTCTGGTCCAATAACAGCTGCAGCAGGAACTGCCACAACGTGATGGCACTCTCCATGACTGGAGAGAGGGAGGGGGGGGGGATATCATTGTCAGTTGCACTGCATGTAAATCGACAAACACACAGATTCTAACCCTCAAGTACAACAAGTACAAAAGCCTCCCCCATGTCCCGCCCCCAACCAAGAAGGCGTTTCCTGCACCATAAAAATCCTACCCATAAAGACAGAAAACACACCAACAACACATTTAGATCATCACTACAGACACTGGAGTCACAGTATTATGCTACTCCTGGCATTGTGTGCCAGATCCGGTGCCAACCAATGTACTGTCTTTAAACATATGTATGCCTATGGGGCCAAGTGCCAGCCAGCGACATCATACATCTCATATTACAATATGTTGAAGTGGGGAATAAAAAGCCATTACTGCATATGTAATGAGTCACACCAGTGACTGTGTAAAACTTTCACTCACTGGAGAGCTTGGCTGGCTGCCCAAATGATAAGAAGACGGGTCAACACAGCAGCTCTTTGTGAATGAGGGGCTGCCTGGCAGCTTTAGTACATCAGACAAGTCAGAGAAGCTTGTCCACTCAAACTCTAGGCCACTCCACTAACACGCATGCACACTCGGTCACTTGCACTCACTCACACGCTGTGCTTTGTGCCTGTGCGCTTCTTAGTAGTAATTATGTTCCATTATAGGTCAAAATAAAGAGTTCAAGTGTGTGTGCTTGTGTCAGTGTTCAGGGACTTGGTGCTGCCAACTATGGCCAGATGGGTGGAGCGAGGGATGTTTCCGTGGTGACGAGAGGATGTGGTCAGTGCCCCTCTGCGAAGACAGGCCTCAGCCCAACGACACTATTTACCTTGACTTCACTGTCTGTCTCTCTCACACTCCACACAGACAACATTCTGTGCACCTCTCTCTCTCTCCATCTAACTCTCACACACACCCCTGACACAAGCTTGTCCGTTTGAAAAAACTGAACAGAGTATCCTGCTTTCCCTCCTCCTCCATCCCCCTCTCCACCAGTGGGAGTTAGACCATCTAGGAGAGGAAAAAGGTGAACACCCCCTCTGACTCTGTTTCCTGAGGAGGTCTCGTGTGTGTGTGTGATGGGAGACCATAAAGCTGTCTAAATGAGGACTTCCTCTCATTCTGCTACAGGGCGTCTTCCCAGGGAAAGACCAGTCCCAACTCAAAGGTAGGAATTCCTGTCACCGGGAACCATCGGAAACACAGGGACCTCACAGTTGGGACAAATGGACGGGTTTCCTCCTCGCCTCGCTCTGGTACGGCAACACAGACCACCCATTTCCTATTCCACAACAACATATGGAGAATGCATTGCATACATGTATGTACTCTGGGTCTCCCCCAGGACATGCTGTGGCATGATGTATTTAGTCTTTGATGTTCCATAGTGACAAGGGTTAACTAGCCAAGCTCAGACACAAAACAGCAGGATCTGTTAATTTGGGGATATCCTTAGCAATAGTAAGGAAACATGCAACTCTGCATTGCCTGATAAACACTGGACTGGTGCAACTAAAAATATGGTTACAATAGATTTACATATGTTTTATTGCAGCATTGAATATGTACATGTTATTTATGTGTACTGTATGGGATGATAGGCCCACAGCCCAGTGTCTCTCCTCCTGGACAGGTAGGTACACACACACTACATGTAGCTTCTGGTAGGGATTATTTATTTTGCTGATGGGGAGTTTCTAGTATCTTATAATAGTGTTATGACACAGAGACAGAAATCATACAGCTGGTCCTCTGGACAGGCTTCTCCAGTATCTAACAACGATACCACGCGCTCCTGTCGCTAGCACGTACTGTTCAACCACCAGATATCATTAGACATCATAAGCTATATAATGCCTCTGGTCGCTGTATCGTACCAAACGCCGCATATAGACGCTCTAAAGTCTCAAAAAGGTATGGGTTATCACGGGTGGACCGCCGGGCTCGGGTCTGTGCAGAATCATCGGTGTTGGAGAGCCTGGAACACTCAAACGGTTCTTTGTTTGCCCCATGACTCATTTTCAAGATGTTGTCTGCTGCCAGTTTCAATCCGGAAGCGCATGGCAATTAGTCTGTTGAGTCCAGACAAACCAGAAAGTCTACTATAGTTTTTAAAGGGACATGAGCATTTTCACACCAACAGCTACTTTGAGTTGCCAAATGCATCCCAATAAACAAGAAATTGCGCGAGAAAAGCAGACTAGAGCACCATGACAGACCCGAGCGATTTGCGTTTGACAACCAATGTGTGAATAACGGAGTAGCCCAATGTTAGCAAACATCAAAACGAAAATAAATGTAACTTTTTAATAGCGTACTTATATGAATAGAAGGAAACACATACTTTTCACGCAAATGTATACATGTGTTCCAAGATAGCGTAACAAATCGGGGATATACTACCAGCATCTATCGACTGTTGTCCCCTAAATGTCAAGTTCATTGTGATGACCGAGATATATCATATCTCCAAACTATATTTTCTGGTACAGAGTTTACTTCTAAGTCATCATCACTCAAACTCAGTGACTATCCTGGTTAAATAAAGTGAATATTAATATCATAGAGAAGCATGCCTCCACATACCCTGGTGTTAGACGTCTACTTTCCTCCCGTATATGTTTTTAAAGAGAATTCCGTATAATGCGCTGGTTTTCCATGCTGAAGCAGTCTGGGCTGCGGCGCTCGAGAATGTAAGGGGATCCGGAGGTTTTTTCTCCTTCTTCAGAGCAGGAAGTCGGAGCGCGCAGACATAGAGCCGGCTCACTTCCTCTCGCGCATTATTCCCCAGGCTCTCGGCCGTCTGTGTAAACACGCTTTTCCTCCTCTCTGCGACCGCTTGCGCGCGCACACACAGTAATATTGTAATTCTGACTACTTGCGGGCCCAACTGACGTCACCTTCTTGGCAAGCACCTGGAGGCGTTTGTGTTCCTTCCTCCACACGCACATACAGTCTGAGTGCTCTCTCTCTCTCTCTCTCTGTGTGTGAAATCTCCTTGACATCTAATTATGGAAAGAAATTGGGCTAGTTGTTACATTCAATTTTAAAAAGTAGGCTATTCTTAAAATCAGCCGCACCACACACAGACAAACGTGTGTACACACTTTCATTCTCACAGGCTTTACTTCAGGTCAAAACGGGGAGCCCTTTAATCTTTCCACATGTTTCAGTCCAATATTCCATTCACAGCGCTTTAAAAGGGCATTTTCCTCGAAGTTCATGGTAAATGCTGGAGATGTCGGTTCAATCGGAAATTACCATTAAATGTCAAGCGCACTATACCGTGGATCTTACACGGATTGAATCCTGGCCTTAGTGGAATAAGGTGATGTGATTATGTTTGTGTGCATTAGTGTTGTTGTGTGTAAATGAGAAAATGCAATAAGTAGGCTCATGTGTGCACGTTTGTGTGTGTGTGTGTGTGTGTGTGTGTGTGTGTGTGTAATCACTTTTCCGGTTTGCTGCATGTGTTTCCTCTCACTGACAGGAAACTGTGCCTCACAAAACACATGCAGTCACGTAGGTCAGTAGCCTACACACGGCCGGCGTTATGGGCGGGCCTTAGGGGCCTGGGACGCCCTACCGTAGTCTTCCTCCTTGTACAATTACAATATTGAAATATTAATAATAATTTATTTAACCGAGACGCGCCCCGACAGAAAGTTGCATCAATCTCAGATAAAGCATCCGAGCAAGAGAAACAGCTCCCCATGTCATATTATTTCTGTCCTGACAGCATCAGAAACATGGGCTACATATATGCCTCCTGTCGACAATGCTTCAGTTGAAATTTGCATAAAGTAGAGGAGAACTAAACTTGTTCTACCGCTCCTCTAGCAGGGTTCTCGCTGCTCACCTTCCAACAATCCCCTGCACATTTATCTGTGTCCTCGTCGAAAATGAATGGGGGCTGGACTTCTCCTGCCGAATTCGTTGCTGGTGAAAACCTTCAGACCAGAGGGGCGCTGTTTCGCTCGCTCGGATGCTTTCTCCAGTGGGAGAGTTTCAGCAGCGAGGAAGAGCCGAAGCCCGATGTATTTGCATCGTCTTAATATGCAGACCTCAGCTTGTAGCCTGTCTTCCCTCCTTTGGGACGATGACTCCCATTTTTAGGGCGGAGACATGAGAATCTCATAATTATACACACATCTAGTTTCAGCCTCTTTTGAATTGGAAAGTTGGCGGATGCACAGTGCACTGTTTGGATGTTGGCTTCCACTAAAGTAAATATATGTTTTGCCTAAATTATTTAATTACTCTGTCTAAATAAAAATCATTAAAAAAACTTCACCAGAGAGCATGACTTAGCCACAAAGCTTTTTAAATACCTGTGCGTATCCCTACGCCTATTTGGGAAGCCTGCCATTTGGGCAGCGCGCATGGCAATAGGCCTAGCTGATTGAGTTGCGGCTGTCAGTGAAAAGCATCTAAAATATGTGAGAAGATAATGTGTGTTGAGTGTCATTTTAAATGTTGCAACAAGCAGAGGGGTGTGTTGTGAAGATATGGTATGTCTCTCTCCAGAATGCATGCACTCAGCTATCCAGAATGCGCACAGTTGTCTTCTGCCAATTCTTGCAAATTCATTGTTTCATTGTGTGAATTGTTTGCCCTTCAATTGTTTATTTTGATCAATTTTCCCATTACATACAGTATGTCGCCAGTAGGCCTAGTACATGTACCATTAATCCCTCATGATTTAGTTACATGAATGTATATTAATGCATGTATTAATTACAGTCATTCAGTTTTGAGCCCCACATTCTTTACACCCCCCACCCCCAATATATATATATATATATATAATATTTTTTTGATTGCCTGTTTTGCATGTTATTTTGGCATTAATACGAGTCACATATCAGTTTGCAAACAATGTTAAACAAAAACAAAATATATATATATATATATATATATATATATATATATATATTATTGCGTTAATAGGGCCACATACAAACATAGTCTCTTTTTTGTTTTCTTAAGGCAGCTCCAAAATGCAGGTGTTTCAGCCTAGCTCAGTGCTTTCTGTGGTGAAGGGGCAGGAGGGTAGAAAATATGGAGAGTTGCGTTTTGATTGTCTCAGTGTTCTGTCACTCATGGGGACACTATGTTGCTGCCAAGTCTAAGGGAAGAGCTAGAAAATTCCAGCCACTTGTGTGCTGCCATGGAATTACAATAGAAGTACCCATCCAAGAAGGCTCAAGGTCATTGGCCACAGATAAAATGAGTCAAATCATGTTATATCTACAGTAGCTTTGATTGGTCAACATCATACTTTCAAAATCTTAGCAAGCAGTCATCCTCATGAATCAAGTCAACAATATACTGGCAAATTATTTTTAGTCCATGTCATATGAAGATAAATTATATATGAAACGTATTGGTGCTCATCGGCCATTGGACATAAACATTACACAACAAGTTGGAAATCGCAAATTCAACAATGAGTTGTTTGGAAGGAAGGAATCAGTGGCTAACTGCAAGCATTGCAAAGCAATCATTAGCCTGATATTCAGTGGAGTGGCTGTGTGGTCCTAAATCTAAGATTAAGGGTCTCTTTTCCTAGTTAGTGCAATTCATGTATTGTTTAGTGTTGTGTTGTGTAATTGCTTTGCTGACATTTAGCCCACTTTTCTTTTTTTTTTGCCCCACCAAGATGTACATGCTAAAATAACCACTGCAATTGTTTCATTGTTTTTCGTTCAGAGTGCTGCATGTCAGCCATGAGCATGTGTCTGGTTTCTCGGTCCTGATCATGTTGAGGGAGCATGCGCGCCTGAGCATACATTGAAGTATGTAGGAAGATGCCCATTTGGGATGTTTTATTTCTTATTGTCTTAACTCACCACATCCATCCCTAATAAGCTGAGTTTCTCTGTATTTTTTTCTTCTTCATCGCAACAGTTTTTGTTCTATCCATTGCGAGTATGGATAGTTATAGTTATTCACATTATTTGAAACAACTTTCCAACACTCCAGGCCTCGATAACCACCAAGCCTTGATCTGATGATCCCATAAATCCAGTGGAAACGTCATACAAAAACAGATGTCTGTCCCGATCGAGTTCACTGGCGCAGGAAACTGAGGGCCCGGAATAGGCTGATTGATACAACGTTGCAAGTTCGCCAGCGACAGCTTCCGCTGGAGCCAGTTGATGATTTGATCAAATGTTTCACTTCACTTGCAACAGCTCAAGTCAAGAACGAGAGAAAGAGAGGCAGACAGGCGGAGTACATGAATGTGATTGAAAGAACCAGACTTTTCATCAGGATATTTGATTGTTTTTATTTTGTCAGTTTCAGGCCTATGTATTTGACTCAGATGACGATGGAAGTACATTTCCATGCGCTCATTTATTTAGCCAATGGATCATAGTGTAGTGGAGCCTATCAATGTGTCTATATACCCTACATTACTCATCTCATATGTATGTACTGTACTCTATACCATCTACTGCATCTTGTTTATGCCGTTCGGCCATCACTCGTTTATATTTTTGTATGTACATATTCTTATTAATTCCTTTACACTTGTGTGCATAAGGTAGTTGTTGTGAAATTGTTAGGTTAGATTACTTGTTAGATATTACTGCATAGTCGGAAATAGAAGCACAAGCATTTCGCTACACTCGCATTAACATCTGCTAACATGTGTATGTGACAAATACAATTTGATTTGAAATGGCAGAGACTGGTGCTCTCGCCTTAGTTGATTTTTAACTTATAGATATTTTTATTTCATATTTTTATGATTAACCACGTAACGATGATTCTGAGAAACGAAAACATTATTATTGAAATGAAACTGTTCCACGAAAATGCGCATATACAACTAATAATAACTGGCACCCAGATCGGTATAAATTGTAGGGTACTAGAAGGTAACTAGCCCTCCCTAAGAACAATGCCTAATTGCTGACACATAAAAGCAATGTTTGAAAAAAACATGGGTATGAGGGTCATGCTTAGGCAAATTAACTATTAATAAGGGAAATAAATCACAGTTTACACTTTGTTTAGGTATTTCATGAAATGTTTGTAGAAAAGGGGCGTTCTATAAAAGTACATTGGTAAAATATTATGGCATAGGGTTTCAAACGAGTGTGTTAAAATCCATTTAATCCGTTTAATTTAGAAATTCTTTAGTAAGTAATACTTAAAAGCTAAGTCTCGTTCTTATTTTAATTATTTAAATAAAATATGCAGGGGGGGGGGATGGTGTTGCACATGTCACAATTAATATTCGCACTATGAGGAGATTTGATGTAAAGTCCCTCTAGCTCACCTGCACATTCATTTTCTGTTCCTTTTCCATACAATCCATTATGTACAATTGCGCTAAATATTATTTTAATATTGCAAGATTTTAAATCCTAGCAGTCTTTAAAATGACATTCAGGATCAAAATGTTTTCAATAGCTGTTTTTAATCAATTAAAAAAATATTCATTGGAAAATTGGAAGTCAATATGACTAATAACATTAAATAATATTGGGGGAATATAACATTTAATAACAACAACTCGTGAATTCAGTGTAACATTGATGTGGCAACTCTCTTATGCTCTGTTATTGCACAATTCTAATTTGTACATAGGTCACAAATATAGCTATCCCCAGTCAAATAGGAGCACAGCTCATGAGCCCACCTCCTACACTGCTCACACCTAATCCAGTCCACACCTGTGACTGAAAACGGGGGAGTTACTACTTACTATATGACATAACATGTTGTGGAAAATAGCTAAAAGGCTACAGTGCCTTGCGAAAGTATTCGGCCCCCTTGAACTTTGCGACCTTTTGCCACATTTCAGGCTTCAAACAAAGATATAAAACTGTATTTTTTTGTGAAGAATCAACAACAAGTGGGACACAATCATGAAGTGGAACGACATTAATTGGATATTTCAAACTTAACAAATCAAAAACTGAAAAATTGGGCGTGCAAAATTATTCAGCCCCCTTAAGTTAATACTTTGTAGCGCCACCTTTTGCTGCGATTACAGCTGTAAGTCGCTTGGGGTATGTCTCTATCAGTTTCGCACATCGAGAGACTGACATTTTTTCCCATTCCTCCTTGCAAAACAGCTCGAGCTCAGTGAGGTTGGATGGAGAGCATTTGTGAACAGCAGTTTTCAGTTCTTTCCACAGATTCTCGATTGGATTCAGGTCTGGACTTTGACTTGGCCATTCTAACACCTGGATATGTTTATTTTTGAACCATTCCATTGTAGATTTTGCTTTATGTTTTGGATCATTGTCTTGTTGGAAGACACATCTCCGTCCCAGTCTCAGGTCTTTTGCAGACTCCATCAGGTTTTCTTCCAGAATGGTCCTGTATTTGGCTCCATCCATCTTCCCATCAATTTTAACCATCTTCCCTGTCCCTGCTGAAGAAAAGCAGGCCCAAACCATGATGCTGCCACCACCATGTTTGACAGTGGGAATGGTGTGTTCAGGGTGATGAGCTGTGTTGCTTTTACGCCAAACATAACGTTTTGCATTGTTGCCAAAAAGTTCAATTTTGGTTTCATCTGACCAGAGCACCTTCTTCCACATGTTTGGTGTGTCTCCCAGGTGGCTTGTGGCAAACTTTAAACGACACTTTTTATGGATATCTTTAAGAAATGGCTTTCTTCTTGCCACTCTTCCATAAAGGCCAGATTTGTGCAATATATGACTGATTGTTGTCCTATGGACAGAGTCTCCCACCTCAGCTGTAGATCTCTGCAGTTCATCCAGAGTGATCATGGGCCTCTTGGCTGCATCTGATCAGTCTTCTCCTTGTATGAGCTGAAAGTTTAGAGGGACGGCCAGGTCTTGGTAGATTTGCAGTGGTCTGATACTCCTTCCATTTCAATATTATCACTTGCACAGTGCTCCTTGGGATGTTTAAAGCTTGGGAAATCTTTTTGTATGCAAATCCGTCTTTAAACTTCTTCACAACAGTATCTCGGACATGCCTGGTGTGTTCCTTGTTCTTCATGATGCTCTCTGCGCTTTTAACAGACCTCTGAGACTATCACAGTGCAGGTGCATTTATACGGAGACTTGATTACACACAGGTGGATTGTATTTATCGTCATTAGTCATTTAGGTCAACATTGGATCATTCAGAGAACCTCACTGAACTTCTGGAGAGAGTTTGCTGCACTGAAAGTAAAGGGGCTGAATAATTTTGCACGCCCAATTTTCAGTTTTTGATTTGTTAAAAAAGTTTGAAATATCCAATAAATGTCGTTCCACTTCATGATTGTGTCCCACTTGTTGTTGATTCTTCACAAAAAAAAAAAACAGTTTTATATCTTTATGTTTGAAGCCTGAAATGTGGCAAAAGGTCGCAAAGTTCAAGGGGCCGAATACTTTCGGAAGGCACTATATAAAGTAACATTAACTGTAAAGCAATCAGTCACTAGTGGAAACATTTACAACTGCAATTAAGTCACGTTATCTTATTTAATGTATTTTACCACTCCTAGCAGTTTATGCTAACTAGCTAGTTGGATAGCATGTACTGCTAGTGAAGTTGCTAGCTGGCAAGTTAGCATAAACTAGCGCTAACCGGGACAGCCAGTCTAAATGACAGTTAACTAGTTTGGCACATTCATAGAAGCCAGTTATGAATGTGCTTGGGGGCGATGTTGCCCACAACAGACTCATCCAACATATTACTACTTTACTCTAAAATTATCTAAATTCTTCTCTCTAAACAAGTGGATTATTTATCTTAAGCCTTTCCTACTTGTATATTTAACATATATATATATATATAGATCTAACTTCATTGGAATATATCTACAACTTTTTCAAAATGTAAAAAAATTGATCAATTTACCATAAAATTGTTTTGTTGACATATCTCCAAAAGTTGTGATGAAAGTGTTGGGGAAATAATTACCCTAAACTTTCCCAAACTTGAAACTCAAGAGGTGCCTATGGCCGCCTGCCCTGAGTCTATAAACACACACGCACACTTTTAAAATAGAGATTCTCTAAGAAAAATATGTGGATCTTCTCCACTTGCACCATGTGAGGCTGGAGAAAGAGTGTTTCGGGATATTTCTTGAATGTTGTAGCTTGATGTATTACCAGTAAATAATGCAGACAAAGTAGATAAAGGATATAAGTAGAGGACAAGGATAAAAACTAAAATCAAACGTTAAACTTTGTCTCAACTCAATTTCTTGACTGGCTCTCTCTGGCATTTAGGCAAGCCTACACAAAAGTTGGAAGGATGTCAAAACTGCATTTTTAAAGCTTATAGTAGCTTAGAAATCACTTCGGCAATACAAATCCATAAATTGAAACAACACCTATTATTGGCAACAACAAAAAATCGGTCAAAATTGGACAATTTTCCATTCATTTCGATACAAAAATAGCAACTTCCTCTGTCTGGTATTGCAGTTCTGGTGAAGGGAACAACGTAAGTGTTTGTCACCTCGCTCCGCCTATTTCTCTCTGGTAACAACAAACAGCGCCAAACTGCTGTAACCGTTAATGGACCGAACTCCGGTGTGTGGCGTTCCTAACGGTACAATGGACCCGTTATGGAAAAAAGTCAACTCATTTACTGGACCTATTCCCCGGTCAAGACACGGACACCGAGCAGCGGCTATTCGGGAACTTATTATCGTGTTTGGAGGTGGAAACGAGGGGATAGCGGAGGAGCTCCATGTTTACAACACCGGTAACGTTGGCTAATACGTTAGTTAACTAGTTTGGCTAGCTAATGGACGCGACACATTTTGCGTTTGAGAAGTGAGCTAGTTAGCTATTTGGTTTTCCTAGCCGTCTGGTGCGACTAATATGTTAATTCCTTGAAAGTTTCACAAACATTCCCTGAAGCGCAGCAGCCAGCTTGCTTACCAGGCTAACGTTAGCTAGTTAGGCAAACCAACTTTTGCTCGGTCTCTGTCCCTTTGTCTAGTTTCTAAGCAGTGGTTTCTCCCAGCGGTGAGAGGGGACATCCCTCCAGGCTGTGCTGCCCATGGGTTTGCCTGTGAGGGAACCCGCATCCTGGTCTTTGGCGGCATGGTGGAGTTTGGCAAATACAACAACAGCCTGTACGAGCTACAGGTGAGGCTCTCTCACTCAATAGTGTCTTCAGTAATAGGGATCCTCTTGTCATGTTTTATGTATAAGGTGAAGAGTGTGCAGCAGCATTGTCATTCACAGTCCTGTAGCTCTGATGGAAGGTCTTCACAAGTACAGCGTCTTTCCCCCTTAGATTGTACAGTAGATTGTATGTATTCACTCTGATGGATAAGATGCCATAGTTGACCCCTTGTCTATCAGGCGAGCCGCTGGCTGTGGAAGAAGTTGAAACCCAGGCCACCCAAGAACGGCATACCGCCCCCCTGTCCCCGCCTTGGACACAGCTTGACCCTCATTGGGAACAAGTGCTACCTGTTTGGGGGACTGGCCAATGACAGTGAGGACCCCAATGGCAATGTCCCAAGGTATGGAGCTATGTACCTAGCTCCAACAGTCTCCAACACAGCTTCTCTAATCAGGGTACTGAGGGTTGTGATTAATCATAAGAAACCTTAATGTTTGCTCTGTCACTGTTGATCCCACCTAGCCTGGACCCAGATCTGTTTGGCCACACCAATGACCATAGGAGTGGGAAAGATCTGGGACCAGGCTAGTTCTCATCCCACTGGCTGTCTCTGTTTTCTCTCTGTAGGTACCTGGATGACTTTTATGAGCTAGAGCTGCAGTCAGTGTCAGGGGTGAAGGGTTGGAACATTCCAGATACTAAGGGCGTGGGTCCATGGGCTCGAGAGTCCCACACGTCGGTAGCATACACTGGGTCAGGCTCCCCCAAACTCTACATCTTCGGAGGAATGAGAGGCAGTCACCTTGATGACCTCTGGCAGCTTGACCTCGGTAACCTCACAGCCTACTGCCATGCTTTGATGAACCACAATCTGACCACAACACTTTGAATGAACTAACCTCCTTGGTGTGAATTCAAGTTGCTGTAGCAGTAACCAACTTTCGGTTTCCATAAAACGCAACCTTGCATTCGTGGTCGTGGCGATGAAATCTAACTGGCTCTCTGAATCCACTCTCTTCTGTCTGCTCTTTAGAATCTATGACATGGTCTACACCTGACACTAAAGGACCCCCTCCTCTACCCAGAAGCCTTCACTCTGCCAACGTTATAGAAAACAAGTAATGGAAATAGTTATTTTGTGTGTGCTGTATATGTTTGTGTGGTATCATGGATGTTTGCCTAATATTTTTTATTTTTTTTGCTTTGCCTCTGTGGGAAGGATGTATGTTTTCGGGGGGTGGGTCCCCGTTCCAGAGACAGACAAACCTAACACCCTGGGAGCTGAATGGATCTGTACCAACTCCTTATCCGTGCTCAACTTAGGTCAGTATCATACCTTAAGTGATTCGCTTGTAATAATGAGTATCTGACTGGTCACATAACAGGCATTTCATTTAGTTAAATTAATATTTTGAGAATCATATTGAATTGAACCCAGTAAGGTTAAATCAATCACATTTATTTATACAGCCCTTTTTACATAAGCAGATGTTACAAAGTGCTTAAATAGTTTACCCCTTTTCCTGTTGATCTGAGACACCATGACATGGCAGAGCCTAGGCCCAGATCAGCAACAGGGGCAGACAGTGAGCCAGGGTGACCAGGAAGAGCCCCAGCCCAGCAGCGGGGGACCCCGAGCCAGGGCAGGCCACTGTGCTGCCTCTATCGGCTCCCGCCTCTACATCTGGAGCGGCCGTGACGGCTACCAGAAGAGCTGGAACTACCAGGTGTGCTGCCAGGATCTATGGTATCTGGAGACGGGTGAGGAGAGAGACAAGGATACTATTAATATCAGCACATGTCTTATTACTGTAGCTCAATATGTGCTGCAGAGTCATACCATCTTTAAAGCCTATTTTTACATTTTAATTTGACCTTTATTTAGCTAGGAAAGTCAGTGGAGAGAGTGTATTTCTCATTTGTTCACACTAGCAACCCTCAGATAAAGTTAAATGGATATTGCTACCTGCTCGGCCATTTTGCTGCTACAACCTAACTGCGACTTGTGGTGTTTTCAGAGCGGCCCTCCACCCCAGCAGCAGTACTACTGGTCAAGTCCACCGTCAGCATGCTCCATGTGGCCTGGCGCCCCCTACCTGCAGCAGAGTGTTACATCCTCCAGCTGCAGCCCGTCTCCCCCTCTAACACCCCCTCTAACCCCACAGCCCAACCCAGCACAGGTGCCCAGGAGAGGAACCCCCAGGACCAATGTGAGAGGAGAAATCTACCTGCTGCTCACACACAACCAATCAGAGACCACTAGTTTGAATAGAAATGACCACAGTGAATTTCACATGGCCTTGAGAGGAGTTCTGTCTGATGCCAAGCTATTGGCTTTGAAAGTGGTTTTAAAGCAGAAGCCTTTGTCCAGGGCCATCTGGTCCATTCACAAGGCCAGGGTTGACATCTGTACCGGGCCAGGGTTGAAGGTTGACGCAGGCTAAGATATAATGAGCTAAGAAGAGGTATACGTGTAAAGCTATGCTTGATGTGCTCGTTTTCCTCCAGATGTCCAGTCAGCTCAGGTCCCAGACGACCCTACCTCACAGGAAGCCCAGAATACATCCCAACAGGTCAGATAGTGACCCCTTACATACATATCCAGTTGTCTTAGGTACAGTGCTGGGAAAGTGCTATATTCAGATGGTGTTAGTACTGCCATTGAGACTGTAACAGCTAAGCTAAATGTTACACCCCGATTGTTAATGCTACATTGACTGACACTGAATATTGCCCCCCGCACGCCAGGAGGTGGCTTCAGGGCAGAAAGAGACTTCCATGGAAGTGTCAGAGGCTGTTAGAGACCCCCATCCAGAGGGGGAGGGTGATGCTAGTTGAAAAACACAATCCCAGCCCTCAGACACAGTGGTGAGCAGTGAACACCAGCCAGGTAGCAGCATGGACCTCAAGCTAGCTTTTTACTCTACCAGGTTTGAATATCATCTGCATAAACAATGACAGTCTTTCCTCATTCACAGGACAAGAACCTGACACCACTTCCTCAGATCTCAACACTGTCAAATGCAAGGTAGGACAAGAATACTAAAGAAGTTATTCATTTTCCTACCATAGAGACTGAAGGAAGTAATCCCTGTCTGCCCTGTAGGTATCTGGTGAGAAATCAGGTGAGTCTGAGTGGTTTGATGCTGGAGTGTTC
Source organism: Oncorhynchus tshawytscha (assembly GCF_018296145.1). Taxonomy (NCBI): domain Eukaryota; kingdom Metazoa; phylum Chordata; class Actinopteri; order Salmoniformes; family Salmonidae; genus Oncorhynchus; species Oncorhynchus tshawytscha. Next base: position 13,133,640 of record NC_056461.1, on the reverse strand, counting down.
AAAACCCTGTTCTCTGAGGCTACCCACTACTACCTGCCACCTGGGAATGACTTTATTCCCACCATCTACAGCAGACCCACTAACACTAAAGAGGTAAGCCACATCTTGGTTTGAATCCTAATGAAAAAACATGGCCCCAGAATGTGTGCAGATAACATGCAGAAGCCATCTTCAGCTAGCAGTCATTTTTTGTTAATTTGTCTCTAATCTGTTCATTGATTTCTGGATTTGACACACACACGCACCATTTTCAACACACCCCACTCCCACAGATTAAGTTGCAGGGGCCTCAGGACTATGAGTAGAGGGAGAAGCAGGAGCTGTGTCCAGGTGTAGCCTACAGGTTCAGAGTAGCAGGCATCAACAGCTGTGGTCAGGGAGACTTCAGCCCTGCCAGCGAGTTCAAAACCTGCCAGCCCGGCTTCCCCGGAGCGCCCTCAGCTGTCAAGATCACCAAGGTACTGTACTCTACAACAGCAAACTTTACACGGAGAGAAGTGTAAAGGGGGGTGTAAATGAGGCCAAGCACATTAACAGAATGTGCTGCCAGCATTCGTTATTGTTCAACAGAGGCTTCCGAGAGCTCACGTGGGAGATTGTTGTGATTTCTTGCTGCCTGTTCAATTTCACTAGTTTTCTAGTTCCACAATATATTTCTCGTTTTATCATATGTGTATCATTGTTTCTCCTAAATAACCTGCTTTTCCTCTCATCCTTTATCCATCAACCACTGTCTCCCCCCAGGCTAATGACTCGGTCCACATCACATGGGACTCCCCCACCTCCCCGTCAGGTAAGATCTTGGAGTACTCCATGTACCTGGCGGTGAGGAAGAGCCGGTCCAGCAGCTCTGAGCGTCCTGGCCAGCTGGCCTTCATCAGGATCTACCGCAGCACCAAGACCTCTTGCACCGTCAGCCCCGCCCACCTGGCCAACGCCTACATTGACAGCTCCTCCCCCAACCGGCCAGCTGTCAGCTTCCGCATTGCCGCCAAGAACGAGCAGGGCTACGGGCCCGCCACACAGATCCGCTGGCTACAGGGTACGCTGCAAGACAGGTGGGGGGAGGGTTATCCTGACCCTGAATCAGTACTCTAGTGGCATACTGACTGCCACCAATGAGTGGTCTCTAACCATGGGCTCTGTCTCCTTTCAGATGCCAGTAAACTCAAAGACTCGTCAACACAACCAGACGGCAGCCCCACGGAGGCAGAACACGAGGCAGCAGACAGGTGAACAAGCTCTGCTCTCATCTGACTAAACCTTAGGAAAAGGTTTATATGAGATGAGCTGTCTCTTGCAATTGTCAGGCTTGCTCTTTTTGGAGTTTGTGTTAGAGGACTTATTGTCATTTTTTTCCTTATGTCTTGCAGCTCAGGTTGAAGATGGACTGCCAGACGCTCGCCGATACCCAGGAAAGATGATGTAACTAGTCAGAGGGCATGACTACTTTCCAACTGAGCCATGTCCCTCACAGAAAGGCTGTACACAACTTATAGATTTGTTATTTTTTAGTTTTTTTCTAATTGTTGTACATAACTGTTGCGTGTGTTAATTTCCACCTGTCATTTGACCATTTTGTATTACATTATAGTGTCAAAAAAGTTGTACTTCCATTACTATTTTTTTAAAGTTAAATAGATAACTGATGTTATGACCAGAGCATTTCCCCTCTTGTCAAACAGACAAGGAATGAACGTGCCTTAGTGTATGAAGGGGTTTTGAATGGGGATGATGATCAACCGGCCAGCAACTGCTTCACAATAATTAACATGTAGCAAACTTGAATTGGATAATAGTGGGATATTTTGTGTATTTATCATTTGGGCCAAGTCAATGGTTGTATTTCAGCCTCAACATGCAGAGGTTTTTTGTTAAGTATAACATGATTCCAGCACAGCACTTCTTACATGCCTTGTGGGCATGGAATGTGAGGGTTTGAGTCCATCAATTTATGTTGTTCCATTTCATATTTATGGATACTGTTATTATCCTTTACTCAAAGGATTATTTTGTAGCCATAGGAAGTAAGCCATGTGTTTGAATCTTAAGCTATCTATACTTAAATACAGTGATTGCCACTACCTTTCCTCTCTTATAGCACTGTAGCTCACTATGCAATGTGGAAATCACTAGATTTCTTTGGGCTGCTCATGTTTACAAATTGAATAGTACATTTGATCCAGACATTCATTCCATCTGATTCCAAAGCTACTTTAGTATGGCGAAAGCGAAGATACACAAGTTATTTATTTATTTATTGTTGAATCTTTAACATGTTTTACCATATGTTACTCAGTGAGTATGTAGCCCAGATCTCATTTTTGTTAATATGAGCTCAATGCAGGAGATAATTGTGTTTTAACATTCCTGTTTTGTTACAGGATTGTATTGAAAAATAATCCAGGCGGCATGACTAACTGTTATCCCTGTACTCTTGGTAGGTGTATGTTGTACAATTTGTTAAATGAGAACTGAGAACATTTTGGACTTCTGTTAACAGTCCAAATGTGGTTAAAAAAAATGACAAGAAATAAAACTGTTCTTGACAATCTGCTAATGAGCATTATTATCAGTGTGTGATTCTTGTCTGAAATCAGACAATAACCTTTTTTATTCAATTTGTGAAAATGGATCAAAATGAAAAATTCATTGTGGCGAGAGTTTTCCAAGAGCCTTAGTAATGTTGCAATTTAACCACATGGGGTTAAAATTGAAGTAGAGTTAAGATAAATCTCCCATGATCCCATGCGAATCTGTAGTTCTCTGCAGGATAAGGTAGCTAGTTTTGTCAAGGAGTCGAGTCGAGTTCGAGGTAAGCAACGATCAAAACGGCATATTATTATCGCTGAAGTGGTAGCTTCTAGGAAGGAGCATTCTAAATTGTGCCCAAGAGCTAGCCAGTTAACTTGATAACTGATTTGACATTGTTCAGTGACCGGTTGTTAGCAAGCTAGTGTACGTTGGCTAGAACGGCGGGAGTTAAAGCGCCACTTTCAAAAAGAGTAGCACTAGTTGAATCTAAATGACTGGCTAACTACTGATGACAGCTTGGAGATCTGTGCCCTTGCTATTTGATTTTGTGCGACAGTGATCAGCCAAACACAGTTGTTATGCTATCAAGTACTGTAGCTAGTTAACGTCGTATGGTCCGGGCAAGACAGTCAGCTGAACTGTTTAGTGTGCAGTGATGGAGCTGTTTGTCTTTGCTGGGCTGGATTGCCTTGCCTGTATTTGTTGCATCTGAGTCTGACGTAGTCTTTTGTTCTGTGAGTAAAGTAGCTACATTTATCCAGGGTGGGTGGGGTGCTTGAGATGAGGCCAAGATGTTCGAGTGCCGTGTTTGCAATCAAGCATAATCATCCCTCCCTTGACCACGCGTATCCACAACAGAACGTGGAGAAATCACTTGAGACCGAGGCTGTGTAGTTACCTGAGCGGTTCTCATTTGCACAAATAGCTGGGGAATTTAGGGCTACCATGGTAACGACTGCAATTTGCCCCAAACCTCTCATCACACCATCCTTACAACATCAGTCTTTACCATCTCTGACCTGCAAACAGAGGAGAGCACAGCACGTCTCTTCCCTTTGAAGTTGGTTCTGTCTTATGATTAATTTCGTTGAGCTAAAGCCTTTGTGTAGAGCTGAAGAAGTGGATCTTGCTTTGATGTCAATCTTTCTTACTAATTGGATGATGTATTTGGAAATGGATGGAGCGGAACAACGCACAGATCACGCTTTCCCTAACCTCACTCTCTCTTCCTCCCTTGATATATCCATCCAGTAGAGGTGAGATGAACCCCTCTGCCTTTGCTCAGTCCGGCCCCCTGCACCCAAGCCTGGACCCTGGGGGGACGGTGAAGCTGGGGGAGTCCGACATGGAGCTGCAGAAGATGCTGATCGATGAGCGGATGAGATGTGAGAACCACAAGACCAACTACCGGACTCTCAAGGCTGAACATACCAGGTAACAGCCCAGGACATGTGTGTAATACCATAATACTGATTTTGTGTGTGTGTGTTTTCACGCTTGTATATATCTCCTTCACCGTGTTGTCTGTCCCAGGCTGCAGGATGAGTTTACCCGGGGGCAGGGAGAGCTGAAGCGTCTCCTCAGTGACAAGCAAACCGCCCAGGAGAAACTGCAGCTGCTGCTGGCTGAACTCCGAGGTGAAATGCTGGACAAGACCAGGGAGCTGGAGGAGCTACGACTACAGGTACTGGAGCTAGTCCATAGAAAACGCACCTGCTGACCTATGACTACTGTAGTGTCCCTTTTGTATATGGCAGTGTTTCTGCCTCGGTGCCAGTGTGTACAGCAGTCGGTTTGTTTTGTAAGGTGCTGACCCCCCAGCGGTTGGAGCTGTTGAGGGCCCAGGTGCAGCAGGAGATGGAGGGGCCTGTCAGAGAGCGCTTCAACAAACTGGAGGAGGTGAGCCTCATGCCCCAGAACACTGTCTATTGTCTATTCTCTAATGCTATTTACTGTTCTCTGCTCCGGACTGCTTTTAACCACCTCCGGCTGTCTCTGCTTCTGTTTTTTTTAATACTTTGTACTGCTTCTATCCAGCTTCAGCTGCTTTTGATAGCTTTGACACTTTAGTTCCACTGTGCTCTCCAACTGTCACAGCTGTAACCGTTATCTCCATAGCAACTGCTTGAGAACTTGAACGTTTTTGAGGGCAGGGAAGGGTGGGCCATCACACTTACACTGTCAGATTATTGAGAATGAAAATGGTACATCCATTCAAATTCAACTTTCTCTTTGTTTCTGTCTCTTTCTCCTCCTTGATTATAACAAGCCCTCTTATCTCTGTGTTCCTTGCAGGAGACTGAGAAGTACAGGTCTGAGTATAACAAGCTGCGGTACGACTACACCTTCCTGAAGTCTGAGTTTGACCACCAGAGAGAGGAGAGCGCTCGCATACTGGAGGAGAAGAAGATCCGCTTTGATGCTGAGGTGTGTGTGTGTCCGTGTGTGTGTGTGTGTGTGTGAGAGAACATTTTTAATGTGAGGTCTAATACAGTATGTTTGTTTTTCCATATACACTACATGACCAAAAGTATGTGGACACCTACTCGTCGAATGTCTCATTCCAAAATCATGGGCATTAATATGGAGTCGGTCCCCCCCTTTGCTACTATAACAGCCTCCAATCTTTTGGGAAGGGTTTCCACTAGATATTGGAACATTGCTGCGGGGACTTTCTTCCATTCAGCCACGAGCATTAGTGAATTTGGACGATTAGGCCTGGCTCGCAGTCTGTGTTCCAATTCATCCCAAAGGTGTTCGATGGGGTTGAGGTCAGGGCTCTGCAGGCCAGTCAAGTTCTTTCACACCGATCCCTACAAACCATTTTTGCATGGATCTCGCTTTGTGCACGGGGGCATTGTCATTCTGAAACAGGAAAGGGCCTTCCCCAAACTGTTGCCACAAATTTGGAAGCACAGAATCCTCTAGAATTGTACGCTGTAGCCCTAAGATTTCCTTCAATGGAACTAAGGGGCCTAGCCCAAACCTTGAAAACCAGCCCCAGACCATTATTCCTCCTCCACCAAACTTTACCGTTGGTAGTATGTATTCGGGCAGGTAGCGTTCTCATGGCATCCACCAAACCCAGATTAGTCTGTTGGACTGCCAGATAGTGAAGCGTGATTAATCACTCCAGAGAACGGTTTCCACAGCTCCAGAGTCCAATGGTGGCGAGCTTTACACCACTCCAGCCAACGGTTGGCATTGCGCATAGTGATTTTTAGGATTGTATGCGGCTGCTCGGCCATGGAAACCCATTTCATGAAGCTCCAGATGAACAGTTCTTGTGCTGACGTTGCTTCCAGAGGCAGTTTGAACTCTGTAGTGAGTGTTGCAACCGAGGACAGACATTTATTTTACATGCTTCAGTGGTACCGTTCTGTGAACTTGAGTGACCGACCACTTTGCGGCTGAGCTGTTGTTCGTCCTAGACGTTTCCACTTCACAATAACAGCACTTAAGGTCGACCGGGGCGGCTCTAGCAGGGCAGAAATTTGACGAACTGACTTGTTGGAAAGGTGGCATCCTATGATGGTGCCACGTTGAAAGTCACTGAGCTCTTCAGTAAGCCCAATTTTACTGCCAATATTTGTCTATGGAGATTGCATGGCTGTGTGCTCGATTTTTATACCCCTGTCAGCAACTGGTGTGGCTGAAACAGCCGAATCCACTAATTTGAAGGGGTGTCTACATACTTTTGCGTCTTAGTATATAGAAGTTGCTTTTCTGATTTATGTTTGTGTGTGTGTGTGTGTGTGTGTGTGTGTTCAGGTATCACGGCTGGAAAGGGACAGAGAGGAGCTGATTGGCCAGTATCAGGGCACAGACCCGTCTAGAGACGGTAAACGCGTTGAGTCTCTGCTGAGAGAGAAGGCCCAGCTCCACCTGCGTCTGAAGGGCCTGGAGGCTGAGGTGGCTGAGCTCCGGGCCCAGAGGGACAACTCTGGCCAGCAAGCCGAGAACGTGCAGCGCATCCAGGTCCGCCAGTTTGCAGAATCCCAGGCTGCAGCCAAGTCACTGGAGGTAAGAAACTTGTGTTCTCTGTCAGTCAATGTTTTGAACTGTTATTGTCACTATGAAACTTAAGCTAGATGATGAAATAAATCTGTTGGAGTAAGTCCAAACTGTGGTGGAATGACTTTACTGTGTGTGCTTGTTTTGATTTGTGGAATAATGAATCATTTGATTGTGTTTCAGGCAGAGAGGCAGTCACTGCGCCTGCAGTTGGAGCGTCTGGGGAGCGAGTTGCAGCTGAGTCATGAACAGAACACCCAGCTGACCGGCAGACTACACAAGGCTGAGCGAGAGGTCAACACTCTCACCAGCCAGGTAAGTACCTATGTGATCCTTAACCTCTAACCCCAGAGATCATCAGCTGTGTTTCTCATAGCAGATGCTCTTATCCAGAGTGACTTACAGTCCCCACCATAACCCCTTATATCAATAGGTTGCTGTGTGCTCATGCCAGTCTCTCGGTTTCTCTCAGGTGGAGGGCATGAGGCACTCTCACAAGCTGGAGGTGGCCAATGTGAAGCTGGAGTGTGCCAGGTCTAGAGGGGAGGTGGAGCGGGAGAGAGACACACTACAGGGCCAAATGGAAGGTAACTCTGCAAATAACCTCTTTGTGTGTTTTGATCATACATGTACTGTACATCACTCTCATTTTAGTCTGCTAACTTAACTCTTTCCTTCCTGTCTCTCTCCTTCAACCCCCCCCCCCCTTTCCTTTCTTCTCTGGCTGTCAGGTATGCAGTCTGATGTGGAGGTGTTGAAGGGGACGGTGGAGAGACAGAAGGAGGTGCTGGCTGAGAGGGAGAGGGAACTCGTCCGGAGGGTGCAGGCTGCTCGCGAGGAGGAGTTCCACAAAACAGCCATCGTCCACGAGGAGAAGTTAGGATCTATCTCTCTCACAGACACACTGTCTCACATACACACGGTCTCAGATTACTTTGTTGAAATTGTGTGCATCGATCATGTGTGAATAATGTGTGTGTCACAGGAGGTTGATGTCACCTTAATTGGGGAGGGTGGGCTCGTGGTAATGGCTGGTGCGGAATGGTATTAAACACATGGTTTCCCTTCATTTGATGCCATTCCATTTGCTCCGTTCCAGCCATTTTATGAGCCGTCCTCCCCTCAGCAGCCTCCACTGGTGTGTGTGTGTGTTCAGGTTGGTGCTGGAGGATCGTCTGGCTGAGCTGGAGCAGCAGAGGGCGCTACAGGATGCTGCTGGCCACACCCAGAAAGAGGAGTGGGAGGAGCGTCTCCGTGGCGCCCAGCTGGGGGAGGAGTCTGCCCGTAAGGAATTGCAGATCCTAAGGTTAGTAAGTGGTGTGCTGCTTTACCTGTGCATAGTGTGCATTACTAATATATTTCACATAAGTGTGTGTGTTAATGACCCTGTGTGTGTTGCGTGTGTCAGGACTAAACTGCAGCAGCAGGGCTCTCAGCTGGAGGAACTACAGACACAGAAGACAGATAATGCTGATCTGAGACGGGTACTAAGCTGCCCGAGGCTCAGCGCCTGACTGACATTCAGTTTGTATTGCCCTTTCAACATTGATTGGCTGATGTAAATGTCCAAACAACATTGAGTTGACCACGTACCTGTCCCTCCCTCTCACAGCAGAACCAGGAGCTGGGGGTGCAGCTGGGTACGTTGTCCCACGCCGAGGCTGAGCTTCTGGAGACCAACCAGCGTCTGAGGGACACCCTGGAGAGGGCCCGGGAGGACTTGAGGAGCGCCCGCTCACAAGCTGAGAGAACCCAACACGAAGCCGAGAGGTACACTGCATCAGCTTTATACTGTGGTCTGTATACTGTATAGATATGCTGAGTATGAGGCAGGATGGAACAGTTAGAAATTATACTGTTGGAACCATCACATGGTTTCTATTTCTAACCTTCCTCTTTCTCCCGCTCTCCTATTTCTTTGTTCTCTTCCCTTTCTCTGCAGATTGGTGGAGGAGCGTCGTGTGGAGTGGTTAGAGGAGAAACACAAACTACAGGAGAGGGATGCAGAGCTGCAGGAGAAGTACGGCCAGGCCAAGGAGAAACTTCAGAGGGCCGCGCTGGCACAGAAAAAGGTACCTGCCTCTTCTATCTTCCTTTCACTACCATCTTTACCTCTCTTCCCTTCCTCCTTTGCTCCTCTGACTTCTTTTTCTGATGTCTCTCTCTCTGTCCCAGAGGAAAAACATGACAGAGAACAAGGAGAAGAGATACCAGGACAGGATCCAACTACTGGAGGCTAAGATGGCAGAGCTGGAGCTCCAGACCAGCTCAGCCAAGAAGTATGTATATTTTCTTAGTGTGTGTATGTATATTTTCTTAGTGTGTGTGTTTTAAGACTAGTATGTGTGTTCCTCCCCAGGCGTCCTTCCTACACCGAAGAGCATGCCCTACTTAACAGACGACTGAAGGAACTGCAGCGCCGACACAGCGAGTTCCGACGCCTCCTATTGGGCAACCAGGTGACCTCTGCCACAGGCCCTGCCCTCATGACCTCCACCACCGGCACAGGACTTGGCCCGGTCCTTGTACCCGAGTCTGAGGGGCCTAGTCTTCATGTGAGTACACTGAAGCCAGATACCTTCTCATATACTTCATCACTGGTGTTCACAGATCAGGGACAGTATCCATAAAGAGTCTCGGAGTGCAGATCTAGGATCAGTTTTACTTTCAGATCATGATGAATAAGATTATGTGGACAGGGGTGGGGGGGGGGTTCTGGTCCTAGCTAGGTGAGAGCATCCTGTCAGGCTGTTAGACCGCCTGGTACGGCAATCGCACTGTCCGCAAGGGTGGTGCAGTCAGCCACACACATCACCTGGGGCACACTGCCTACCCTCCAGGACATCTATGGCACCCAGTGTCACAGGAAGGCCAAGAAGATCATGGACCTCAGCCACCAGAGCCATGGCCTGTTTACCCTTCTAACATCTAGAAGGTGGAGATGGTACAGGTGCATCAAAGCTGGGACAGAGCGACTGAGAAACAGCTTCTATCTCCAGGGCATCAGACTGTTAAATAGCAATCACTAGCCGGCCTCTGCCCAGTACCCTGCCCTGAAGCTCAGTCACTATTACTAGCCGGCCTCCGCCCAGTACCCTGCCCTGAAGCTCAGTCACTATTACTAGCCGGCCTCCGCCCAGTACCCTGCCCTGAAGCTCAGTCACTATTACTAGCCGGCCTCCGCCCAGTACCCTGCCCTGAAGCTCAGTCACTATTACTAGCCGGCCTCCGCCCAGTACCCTGCCCTGAAGCTCAGTCACTATTACAGTAGCCGGCCTCCGCCCAGTACCCTGCCCTGAAGCTCAGTCACTATTACTAGCCGGCCTCCGCCCAGTACCCTGCCCTGCCCTGAAGCTCAGTCACTATTACTAGCCGGCCTCCGCCCAGTACCCTGCCCTGAAGCTCAGTCACTATTACTAGCCGGCCTCCGCCCAGTACCCTGCCCTGCCCTGAAGCTCAGTCACTATTACTAGCCGGCCTCCGCCCAGTGCCCTGCCCTGAAGCTCAGTCACTATTACTAGCCGGCCTCCGCCCAGTACCCTGCCCTGAACCTTAAAGGCGCTGCATGGTCATTCCGACATCTGCGTTGGCCGTGCAGCATTTAGGTGATATGGCCTCTGCAGAAGTCAGGGCATTCATACTACTAATGGTTCGCTGCACAGAGCTGTTGTCAAGGAAGTGAGTTTATGTTTATACAGGACCTCCCGCCCTCACCTACCGTCAACCAATCATGTCAATGCAGAGCTATACGGAGCCCTCCGCATTGTTACAACATTTGAGAGGCGCACGGCGATGTGGTACGGAGCTCAATCTGCCCACTGGGGGCTCCGCAATTTCGTCACACCATCCATACGGCGCCTCCGACCACATTTTCGGGTCAAGCATAAATTGGCTCTTAGTTAGCAGAATCATTTAACACTGGTCAATTTAATGTTTACATACTGTTTTACTCACATTGTTTATACTTTTAGTCATGGCTCATTTTTGTCTATTTTTCTGGATTATGTGTGTTACTGCACAGTTTGAGCTAGAAACACAAGCATTTTGCTGAACCTGCGATAACACCTGTTTACGTGACCAACAAACTTTGATTTGATAGGTGTTAGCAACATGGTAGAGGTCACTCCTCCATCTCTCTCTGTCCCTCCTCATCATCTTTCTCCCCACCGCTCGCTCGCTCTCTCTCTCTCTCTCTCTCTCAGGAGGAGCAGCACCAGAGAGAGTTATCACTGCTGCGTCGGAGGCTGGAGGAGTTAGCCTGTACGCAGCAGCAGCAGATGGAGGAACTGGGACAGGAACAGGGGCTCTGGCCTGCACGACTCTCTCCCTGAACTCTGACCTCTCTGACCCCCCCCCAGAGAGTGAGCATGTAGGATGTATTACTCCCTAAAAGTGATGTTTGGTAATATTCTAATTTAATCAGTGACATCTCAAATATTTTGTGAAAAACAGTTTGATTTTATTGGCACAAAAGATGTCAAATGAAAAGAGAACTACATGGATTCAATGTTTACATTCCTTGTTGAGTAACAGTACTCTAGTCCTTCCATGCCTTGGCTGTTGATGCCTATGTAAATAATGATTTCAATGGCCAACCAATGACTTCCTCAGTTTTAATTGACTGTTGTGAGATTTGTATCAAATGTTTACGCTAAGACCATCACTCTAAAACTTTAAAAGCGTGATAGTCCCAAAGGCATTTGTATTTAAAAAACAAAAAAAAACAAGGTTGGTTTCATGGATCTAAAGAGCTGTGACTTGCACAACATTTATACAATTGTTTTTATATTTGCAATTCATACAAATAAATGTTTATGCTTTACTGATGTTGTGTACATATTTGTTGTTGTTGTGAGCTTTACTTGTGTGAACCATTAACTCTAGAACTGCTGAACTCTTCTTTAGTCTTTTAGTTTTGGTTGAGGAAACAAAGGTCCCAGCTTCAGAATAAGAGTATATTCGCTGCTTCTGGGTAAATATCTGTCTGGAATGTGACCTGCCATCATTTGGTTCATCCCAGTAATCTGAAAAGCCTCCCTATTTGATTTTTTTCTTGAATTGTAAATCCCTGTGTCTCCTGACATATTCCATCTTAGAATCACAAAGCGGGGGGTGGTCATCGGTACTTAGAGCAGCTTTCTGGCCTTCAGCACGTCGAAGGGGAGGGAGTGAGCTCAGTTCCAGGAACAGCTCTTGAGGCTGTCAAACAGGCTCTTCACATGCTGCAGTTGCTCTTTCAACTCCACGGGGGCGCCGTTCTGATCCAGCTTCAGTTTAATCTGCCAGGGAAACACCACACACACCCAATTGTTTTCACAAGCAGGGGGGGAAAAAAGGCCAGCTCGTGTCCATAAACTTCAGACCTCAGCCAGTAGCAATATGCCACAATGGGGGATTATCATTCCACACAATCTAGGCAAATTTAAACTAAATATTTGGCATAGGTATGGCCAGCTGCCATTGTGGAGCTCAAAACAGTCCATAGATCATTACAAAATGAAGAACTGAAAACAGCCTGACCCCCCCCCCTACCCCACAGAGAAGTGGTATAGGCTATGCTCTGCCTTGACACTGCAGTTATTTCATTTCCCAAGACCTGGGCTTTGTGCCAGTCAGCTTTACAGTTACACAGTGATCATATCATGTTGGCCTGAACAACAGATTTTTCAAGATGTTTAGTCCTGGTTGAAGTGATTAGACAGTGCAGGGGAAGTGTGAAGGTTATGGGAAAAATCATGAATGCCAATTAAGGGGAGATTAAAGGTGGGAGTGAAAAAGACCGTTTACCTCATCAAAGTACAGCTGCATGTATTTGTAGAGTTCACGGAGGGCAGCAGATTCATTGAATTCGTTTTCATGTTTCTAAAGAAACAAATATACATTTCATGTCCTTAAAGCACAATATCAAAATGAATTAGAAAACAACCACTAGACGGGAGGTACCTTTGACTCCTTATGCAGGAACTCCTTGAACTCAGAGCTGCTGATTGGTGGCTGGTCCCTGACCTGCTTGTAGTAAGCCCTTACTTCCTGCTTGTACTGGGAGATATCTTTGGCATAGAGCAGTTTATTGGTTGGGTCATGCTGGAACAGAGAGGGAGTAGAAGAGTCATGTCAAATCTAGGTAATAGGTGTGCTTACATTTGAGCTTCTAGCATTGTCAATGCCAGGTATTCTAAGAGGCCTGCAAGTTATGAGACCAAGTCTGCGGCTTGCATTTTGTTTTACATCTATAGGCTCGATTCAAGGTAGAGCTGTCAAATCCATAGGCAGCTACTGGCATTATACCTATCGATGCTAGTGCTGAGCGTTTAACTGACATGTTTTATTTTTCTTTTTTTAAACAACTTATGGATTGACATCGGTTAATTTGAATTCCATTTTTGTTCGTTCGTTTTTTCTGTGAGCTCAATGCGCAGTTTCTTTAGCGATAAATCAGATCAAGCCTGAACTGTGCGATGTAGGGAGTTGTAGTTTCCAACAAGCCAATATTCTACATACTGCAAAAAAAACATGGTAAATAACTACAATGACCATAATCCATTGTGCTTCTACTTGGCCTGTCTGTGTAAGGCAAACATAGAAAGGGAGAGAAGAGACAAGCAATGTTGCCTCAAATTCTTTGGGTCACTGACATTTTAGGTCTTGTGAGTGGAAACTTGAAAGTTGCCTCAAATTCTTTGCAACTTCCGATGCACGTTTTTTTGTGAACATTGAGGCTGTATCCTTACAGTTCGACAATAGCTAATAGGCTACTTGAGCATAATGTAGGCCTACCAACAAAGCCAATGGAGCAAATCCCATAACGTTTTCACACGGAAATAGCTTTTGATTTCTATGATATAGCCTTCAGTATCCTAATGTGTGGTGTTCAATGCAGGCCTACATTGCATGAGATTTTTTTTTTAAACATTATTTTACATTATGAAGGGCTTGACATGAATTATTTTTTATTTGGTCTGTAACACTAGGGGACTGTAAATTGTATTGTGTTGTATGCTGCAAGAAACATCTTTGCAAAATAGCATGTATTATTACCATACAGAGAATTAGAATGTAGGCTACCACTCTGACTATTCAAGCCTGTCTCAACATACAACACTGCCCCTTTAATTAAGACAAGCTTTTTACCTGACTTGCTTTTCAAAGATGGCTTGAAATGTAGACCACCATTTTTGTGCTCTTGTAAGAAGCGGAACCTCCACATTGCTGACCTATACTTATCTATAACTAGGATAACAACTCGCAAACTAGCAAAGAATATCAACAAATGTTCACATGAGCGGCTCTGAACTGATCTGAAAAGCACGTTCATTCACTAGCAGGTGATTGAAAGACCCCTAGTGGGCTACCCACCAATAGAATTCTATTGAAAGACCCCTAGTGGGCTACCCACCAATTAAATTCTATTGAAAGACCCCTAGTGGGCTACCCACCAATAAATTCTATTGAAAGACCCCTAGTGGGCTACCCACCAATTAAATTCTATTGAAAGACCCCTAGTGGGCTACCCACCAATTAAATTCTATTGAAAGACCCCTAGTGGGCTACCCACCAATTAAATTCTATTGAAAGACCCCTAGTGGGCTACCCACCAATAGAATTCTACTCCGTTGCGCACTGCCTACAACAAAATCACAGCCTCAAATCTTGCAAAGTTAGATTTGTTTCATTGCATTGAAAAGGGGCTGATATAATACTGAACCAATCACAGAAAAACATTGATCTATATAGTGCAAACTAATGTGGTGAACTCAGTGAAGTTCAATCTCTTGCGCGGCCTGACATTTCTTCTGTGTGGCAGGCCTGGAGGAGGTGCGGGCCTAGCTTGTGCAGTTTAGAGGGAACACTTGAGGTATCTCTACCTGAAAATACATGATCTAAGTGGATCAGTTGAGAGGGAACATTGGAGACAAGACGCTTGAGGTATCTCTACCTGAAAATACATGATCTAAGTGGATCAGTTGAGAGGGAACGTTGGAGACAAGACGCTACCTGGAAATACATGATCTAAGTGATTGATAGTTGGTATTCAGCAGTCATAAAAGTATGCCTTATTTACTTTGAAGAACTACTAAAATAGTGATTTTGTCAGACAGCACAGGCAGCAGCTCTATAGAGATGAGATGATGACTTCGAATGAAATAATGAAGTCATCAAATGTATTAAACAACTGAAATATTGTGAATAAATGATGGTTAATAAGTGTTAAGCAGTAAGGGGCAGTCACTACCATCATGGGACTTTTAATAATATTTTTTTTCTGTGTTACAGCATTCAACCCACATAGAGCATTTCATGTTTAAATATATTTGAAATTGAAAACTGATCATCGAATCGAAACTACCTTGAAAAGCACTATTCCCTAATGGCCTTGACTCACTGACCAGCAGAGTCCTCAGTAGGCAACCATGCCCAGTAGCCGGCACCTAGGTTCAAACCTACATCCCTGTCCTTAGGGGGCGAGATTCTTGCACCAGAGCCACAAACTACTTAACATTTATTACACTTCTCTTTGTAAATTTGACAGTTGCAGAAACATACAAGAATTTAGGCTTGAACCTACAACCGCTTGGCTGCTAGGCAGGGATTTAACCATTGGACCACATTCTCCTTCACATTCTTTACCCAGCTCTTTGTATATTTGACATAGAGAATTGTGTAAACGTACACAAAAACACAAGAAATGAACTTTGAACCTAAAACATCTCAGGTCCAAAGCAGGAATTTAACTTTTTCTACTCTTCGTATAAATGACATTGAGGCTTGTGGAAACGTACACAAACGCACAAGAGATGAGATTTGAACAACCAACCTTTGTGTGTTACATGTCTCCTAGTACATTTTACATTGAAAGTTGTGTGAACCACCAACTCCTTTTGCATATTTGATTTTGAGATTTGCAGAAACGTACACAAAAGCACAAGAGATGAGGTGTGTTAGTCATTATATTCTGCGATGTCTCGGTCATGTCCCCACCTTGCCCAACTGTTTCTCAGCCAGGGAGAAGGAGTCCATGAAGGCCTGGGCAATAACGGACAGACAGCCGTCCAGAGGCGGGGTCTTCTCCATGTCGAACACAAACTGGGGGTTCTTCAGGATGTTCACCCAGAACCGCAGGGGCAGGCTGGGAAGGAGCAGGACAGAGGGCCAGTCAAACATTCTATCACTATCCCAATACAGTGAGTAGTGGATTGAGTATGAGTGAGTAAATACAACACATTGATTGGACATGAGGAAAGACATTAAGAAAGATGGATTCTACTATAAACATACTCAAACAGGTGTACCCTCAGGGTCATATTCATTAGGCACCAAATGGAAGAAAACACTGAAAAATGGAGGGACTTACTTGAACTTAATGCTCATAAAAATAAAATGCTCATATTCGTTTTCCATTGCAAACTGTTTTGCTATAGTGTGACCTAATGAGTATTGTTATTTGTATTTTATTAAAACTTTATTTAACTAGGCAAGTCAGTTAAGAACAAATTCTTATTTACAATGACGGCCTACCAAAAGGCAAAAGGCCTCCTGTGGGGACGAGGGCTGGGATAACAAATAAAAAATATAGGACAACACACACATTACGACAAGAGAGACAGCACAAATCGACATAAAGTAAGACCTAAGACAACAACATAGCAAGGCAGCAACACAAGACAACACAGCATGGTAGCAACAGGACAACATGGTAGCAACACAATATGGTAGAAGCACAAAACATGGTACAAACATTATTGGGCACGGACAACAGCACAAAGGGCAAGAAGGTAGAGGCAACAATACATCACGCAAAGCAGCCACAGCTGTCAGTAAGAGTGTCCATGATTGAGTCTTTGAATGAAGAGATTGAGATAAAACTGTCCAGTTTGAATGTTTGTTGCAGCTCGTTCCGGTCGCTAGCTGCAGCGAACAGAAAAGACGAGCGACCCAGGGATGTGTGTGCTTTGGGGACCTTTAACAGAATGTGACTGGCAGAACGGGTGTTTTATGTGGAGGATGAGGGCTGCAGTAGATATCTCAGATAAGGGGGAGTGAGGCCTAAGAGGGTTTTATGAATAAGCATCAACCAGTGGGTCTAGCGACGGCTATACAGAGATGACCAGTTTACAGAGGAGTATAGAGTGCAGAGATGTGTCCTATAAAGGAGCATTGGTGGCAAATCTGATGGCTGAATGGTAGGGAACATCTAGCCGCTCAAGACCACCCTCACCTGCCGATCTATAAATGATGTATCCGTAATCTAGCATGGATAGGATGGTCATCTGAATCAGGGTTAGTTTGGCAGCTGGGGTGAAAGAGGAGCGATTACAATAGAGAAAACCAAGTCTAGATTTAACTTTAGCCTGCAGCTTTGATATGTGCTGAGAGAAGGACAGTGTACCATCTAGCCATACTCCCAAGTACTTGTATGAGGTGACTACCTCAAGCTCTAAACCCTCAGAGGTAGTAATCACACCTGTGGGAAGAGGGGTATAATTCTTACCAAACCACATGACCTTTGTTTTGGAGGTGTTAAGAACAAGGTTAAGGGTAGAGAAAGCTTGTCAGACACTAAGAAAGCTTTGTTGTAGAGCATTTAACACTAAATACAGGGAGGGGCCAGCTGAGTTTAAGACTGTATCATCTGCATATAAATGGATGAGAGAGCTTCCTACTGCCTGAGCTATGTTGTTGATGTAAATTGAGAAGAGTGTGGGGCCTAGGATTGAGCCTTGGGGTACTCCCTTGGTGACAGGCAGTGGCTGAGGCAGAAGATTTTCTGACTTTATACTCTGCACTCTTTGAGAGAGGGGAAGTTAGCAAATCAGGCCAAAGACCCCTCAGAGACACCAATCCTCATTAGCGGCCCATAAGATTGGAATCGTCTACCGTATCAAAAGCCTTGGCCAAGTCAATAAAAATAGCATCAGAACATTGCTTCGAATCAAGGGCAATGGTGACATCATTGATGACCTTTAAGGTTGCAGTGACACATCCATATGACCCAGATGAACACATACCTGTTGGTTTTCCAGATGTGTAGTACATCTGAATCGTTGATCCTCTTGCTCTCTCCCTGGGCGTCCAGGAAGTCAAAGAAGTACTTGATGGCAGGCGGGGTTTTGAGGTTAGGGGTTCCCCAGATCGTTCTGAACAGGTTTTCCACAAACGAATGCACAGCCACCTGAGAAAGGAGGAAGTGGAGGGCATATGGTCATATATAATGTCCCTTACACTGAAACCGCACTGACAGCTCCAAGCAAGCCACTTTAGTACCTATCCATGTTTTTTTTAAGCAATGTTCATAAGGGAAATGAGAAAAGGGAACTGTTACAGTCACTATATATGCTGGATCTCACATAACTGAAGAATCTAGATTTCCATCTTTCAGTTAACCATTTATCAGAGCACAGTGGCAGGTTGAAAGGGGTTGGTTTGACAGGTCAGGATGTAAGTTAACAGTGAGTTTTCTTGCCTTGGTGGAGAGCAGCTTGGTGAGGTACACTTCCTTCAGTTTCAGCTTCTTCCTCTCCGGGTTCTTCTTTTGGTCCTGGTCAATGTCAGGATCAATCTGGGGTCAAAGAGCACCATTAATCAATCATATCAAACGCAAATCAGTGACATCAAATTCAGAGGTCATGTTGGCACTTACCAGATGGAAGTACTTTGTGGAGTAGTTCTGATCGTCTGTGACAAATACACAACAACAGGTCACCATGGATGACCAAATAGCAGACAATTGTGCTAAATAGCTTCCTGGTTTCTGTTCGTGTTTTATGTAAGCTGACACAGTTAAGTGGTTTTGCATCTCCCTTGTGTTTCACATCTGTCATATAACAACATTAGAAAGATGGGGAGGGTAAATGTGGAGCAAAACATGTCTATTTTAAACTCAACTTTACTGAGGAATGTTTGTTTTATTGATTGTTGTTTTTTATTTGTGTGTTTCTTTGTGTATTTCTTTTGGGCCCCATGCTGCCTTGATTGAGTAATTGTTTGCACCAGGGCTCCCTTGTAAAAGAGACCTTGGTCTCTTTGGGACTCCACCCTGACGAAATAAAAGTTTCAATAAACAAATACAATAAATAAAAGATGGACTTTGACAAAGCGAATCACAAAAGTTACTCCGTGCCCACGTGTGTGGTAGTGTGATGAGCATTAACTATGAGCATGCGTTTGTGAATACTGTTTGTGTGTACTCTGTGTGTAGTGTACTCTAGGCACCCCCCTCACACACACACACACACACACACACACACACACACACACACACACACACACACACACACACACACACACACACACACACACACACACACACACACACAAATTCCTGTTTAATACAGTGTGACGCGAAGTGTACAAGATCCACATCTCTAGGAGCTATGGAGGCATATTGTACTGTAGCATGGCAATCTCTGTTGACACCCTTACCTTTCAGGCTGCTCTGAGGACTCAGACTGGGATGGGTCTTAGAGAGCACTTTGATGGACGCTCCATCCGGTACCTGTAGAAACACACTGAGTTAGAAGGTCGATAAATGCTTGCTGAGTTACAAGCTTCTCAACCATCTGGTAGACCTAAAATACAGTAATGTTCTACAGTGAGACTAATAAAGAGTACAGGAGTTCTAATCTATTTGTGGTCTGGTTTGGCCTTGTGACACAGGCAGCTCAGTCCTACCAGCCAGGCTGCCTTGAATGGAGCTAATACTGCTTGTTAGTAGCCTTAAAAACCAGGCTGCAGAATGAGAGCAGCAGAGCAGTACACTGTACTTAGTACTCTGTGTCATGCCCTGACCTTAGAGAGCTTTTTTATGTCTCTATTTGGTTTGGTCAGGGTGTGATTTGGGGTGGGCATTCTATGTTTTTGTTTTTCTATGATTTTGTATTTCTATGTTTTGGCCGGGTATGGTTCTCAATCAGGGTCATCTGTCTATCGTTGTCTCTGATTGGGAACCACCGTAGCGCTTTTCCCTCCTTTCTGTGTGGGAAGTTGTCGTTGTTTGTGGCACATAGCCCTTAAGCTTCAAGTTTTTTTGGGGGGGGAGAGGGGTATTGTTTTTGTGGGCGTCATCCTAATAAAAAGGAATATGTACGCTCACCACGCTGCACCTTGGTCTTCTTCCAGCATTGGCCGTGACACTCTGATTCAATGTCAAGGATGGTCTAGTCTAGTGAAACCCTCTACTTATAAGATACCTGACAAATTTGTGCATGTGGTTTGGTGACATTAAGCAACAATTTGACAACCCAATCCGTCTAGTTATTACAACTACTCAGGACTAGATTGAATCCGGATCGCGGAAGATCCGCGTTATAACACGATTGAAATGGAATTTTCCTATTGAGCCGACATATGCAGGATTTACAGTGAATGCAGTCTCCACAGACAAGGGAACGTTGCCTTTAAATTCTAATCGTGCAGTTCTTCAGCGGTAATGATGGAATCCAGGCATTAGCCATTGAGAAATACTACAGCTGCCAGTGATTGGACCTTTAATCTGATTTTTTTTAAAGTTTAGGCCTTCAACTACATGTAAAAAATATATACAGTGGGGCAAAAAAGTATTTAGTCAGCCACCAATTGTGAAAGTTCTCCCACTTAAAAAGATGAGAGAGGCCTGTAATTTTCATCATAGGTACACTTCAACTATGACAGACAAAATGAGAAAAAAAATCCATAAAAATTACATTGTAGGATTTTTAATGAATTTATTTGCAAATTATGGTGGAAAATAAGTATTTGGTCAATAACAAAAGTTTATCTCAATACTTTGTTGTATACACTTTGTTGGCAATGACAGAGGTCAAACGTTTTCTGTAAGTCTTCAAAAGGTTTTCACACTCTGTTGCTGGTATTTTGTCCCATTCCTCCATGCAGATCTCCTCTAGAGCAGTGATGTTTTGGGGCTGTTGCTGGGCAACATGGACTTTCAACTCCCTCCAAAGATTTTCTATGGGGTTGAGATCTGGAGACTGGCTAGGCCACTCCAGGACCTTGAAATGCTTCTTACGAAGCCACTCTTTCATTGCCCGGGCGATGTGTTTGGGATCATTGTCATGCTGAAAGACCCAGACACGTTTCATCTTCAATGCCCTTGCTGATGGAAGGAGGTTTTCACTCAAAACCACGGATCAGTCGTCCTGGTCCCTTCGCAGAAAAACAGCCCCAAAGCATGATGTTTCCACCCCCATGCTTCACAGTAGGTATGGTGTTCTTTGGATGCAACTCAGCATTCTTTGTCCTCCAAACACGACGAGTTGAGTTTTTACCAAAAAGTTATATTTTGGTTTCATCTGACCATATGACATTCTCCCAATCTTCTTCTGGATCATCAAAATGCTCTCTAGCAAACTTCAGACGGGCCTGGACATGTACTGGCTTAAGCAGGGTGACACATCTGGCACTGAAGGATTTGAGTCCCTGGCGGCGTAGTGTGTTACTGATCGTAGGCTTTGTTACTTTGGTCCCAGCTCTCTGCAGGTCATTCAATAGGTCCCCCCGTGTGGTTCTGGGATTTTTGCTCACCGTTCTTGTGATCATTTTGATCCCACGGGGTGAGATCTTGCGTGGAGCCCCAGATCGAGGGAGATTATCAGTGGTCTTGTATGTCTTCCATTTCCTAATAATTGCTCCCACAGTTGATTTCTTCAATCCAAGCTGCTTACCTATTGCAGATTCAGTCTTCCCAGCCTGGTGCAGATCTACAATTTTGTTTCTGGTGTCCTTTGACAGCTCTTTGGTCTTGGCCGTAGTGGAGTTTGGATTGTGACTGTTTGAGGTTGTGGAAAGATGTCTTTTATACTGATAACAAGTTCAAATGTGTGCCATTAATACAGGTAACGAGTGGAGGACAGAGGAGCCTCTTAAAGAAGAAGTTACAGGTCTGTGAGAGCCAGAAATCTTGCTTGTTTGTAGGTGACCAAATACTTATTTTCCACCATAATTTGCAAATAAATTCATAAAAAATCCTACAATGTGATTGTCTGGATTTTTTTTCTCATTTTGTCTGTCATAGTTGAAGTGTACCTATGATGAAAATTACAGGCCTCTCTCATCTTTTTAAGTGGGAGAACTTGCACAATTGGTGGCTGACTAAATACTTTTTTGCCCCACTGTATATTTTCTCTGTCCTAGATGGTGATTTGAGATGTGGAGAGAAATATTGAACGTGAGATTAGGTTAATTTCCTGTATCAGGAATCTTGGTAGTGTTCTTAACCTTGTAGTGCTTGAGTGTGTTGAGCATGGTCACTTCTCCTAGAACCCCTGAGCTGGCATCCACCTCCTTCAGTGGGACAAACCTTCCATCCTTCTCATACTCTGCAGAGTTCAAGAAACAGAGAGAGAGAGAAGTCATTCCTTTGAAAGAATGTATGATCGATCAAGATGTTTCATTTGCTTTTAGAGTCATAATTCACTCATCACTCTTCCATTCTCTCCTAATGTCTTGGACACGTGAGGTACTACAACTGACCAATGTGCATCTGTCGGAGAGGGGTGTTGTAGGGGAAGCCAAACTTGGTCTTGAAGGCCAGGAGGATCTTCTCCTTGACCTGCTCCACCGTGTCACAGTCCAAAGCACTGACCTCCAGAGGCTCACTGACCTCTCCGTCTGTTCCCACAGCAAACAGCACCTGTAGCCTCTGGGGTGGAGGGTGGAGGGAGCGGTCAGACAGACACACATAGATCATGATGTAGGCTACTTGTATGAGGTTTGGGTTAGAAAAGTAAACATGAGATGAGATATATTCATCAGTGTGGCTAACCACTGAAGCTAACCTTCATTCCCACTATCTTTCTGCTTGGGTCAGGGAAACCACACAGTTAGCTAAAGATTTATAAAGCCACATGTCTGTGTATATCACTTGATGGACTTCATACAATAACACTTATACACTACAGGGATAAAATTTCTCTGTTATAAGAAACCACTGAGCAACTGTCTCAGCAGGATTACCATATGGCTCAACCTGTGCTTATAAAGACTACAGTTTGCATCCATTTTGGCTCTGATTCATTTACTTCTAGACTCGTTTCTTTAATTTAAAAGGGTTAATCTTTCGAGTCTGAGAGACAAACTGAGAAATGTGCGAAAGCAGAGGCCATATCTACTAATAGCTTCCTAAAACAGCAATAGTTTCCCCTGTCAACATCGCATGTGAGGATCTTTATGAGGGTAACATCACTTTCAACCCATCTACTTTTGCCCCAGCATACTGAGATATGTTTTCTAACAGACTAGCTCCTCTAACCACATTTTTTCTGGTAACAAACAAAACATAAAGGAGGAACTGCCAACTACCTCTCTCGCTATGCCCTAGATCCAGGAAGGGTGCGTTTGTGGCAGTGCGCTGTGTGCACTGTGTGCGCTGTGTGCGCTGTGTGCGCTGTGTGCGCTGTGTGCGCTGTGTGCGGTGTGTGCGGTGTGTGCGCTGTGTGCGCTGTGTGCGCTGTGTGCGGTGTGTGCGCGTGTGCGTGCGTGCGTGCGTGCGTGCGCGTGCGTGCGTGCGTGCGCGTGTGTGTGTCAGTCTGTGTACCATTGGGCTGAAGTCCTGAGCCTGCCACAGTAACCAGTCTTCGTTAAGTGTGTAAAGAGCCTTTTCTGTGACTGAGTCCACTGGGCCTTTAGACATCTGCTGGGTCAGGGCACACACCAGCAGGAAAAGGGGCTGGCCCACGCTCTCCTGTTGGGACACAACACACACAGCTCAGTTAAACACACACAAACCGGTATTCACATGTACAATTAGGTATGACTCATTAACATGCACTCGTATGAAAAGTTACAAAATCAGACACTCATTTACATAGACACTCAAACACACGTGGAAATGTGTGAGAGAAAAATATAAGATGTACTGTGAGCTGACCATAATGACATGGAGGCTAATAAATACATACAATATGAATGAATAAGGCTTTGATAGAAGTAGCAAGAAAATAATAAATATAGACTGATATAGATAGACGGATGGACCCCGAGGAAGCCGTAGAGGCAAATGGATGGACCCTGAGGAAGCCGTAGAGGCAAATGGATGGACCCTGAGGAAGCCGCAGAGGCAGACCGACCGACCCCGAGGAAGCCGTAGAGGCAAACGGATGGACCCCGAGGAAGCCGCAGAGGCAGACCGACCGACCCCAACGAAGCCGTAGAGACAGACGGACTGACCCCGAGGAAGCCGTAGAGGCAGACAGACTGACCCTGAGGAAGCCATAGAGGATTGACCCTGAGGAAGCCATAGAGACAGACGGACTGACCCTGAGGAAGCCGTAGAGGCAGACGGACTGACCCCGAGGAAGCCGTAGAGACAGACGGACTGACCCTGAGGAAGCCGTAGAGACAGACAGATTGACCCAAAGGAAGCCGTAGAGACAGACGGACGGACCCTGAGCAAGCTGTAGAGACAGACAGATTGATCCTGAGGAAGCCGTAGAGACAGACGGACTGACCCTGAGGAAGCCGTAGAGACAGATGGACATCCAGTTGGTGAGAAGCTTCTCTACGATGGACTCGGTGCGTCGCAGCATGAGTTTGGGCTGGGAGTTACTGGGCTGCTCCATCAGAGCCCTGAGTAGTTCCTCCATCACCTGGGTCAGGTAGGGCAGGTCACCGTGGAGGGACACGGTCAGCAGGGAGGCCACCGCACACCTTGTAGGACACAACATACCTCAGACTTATGACATCTCTATTACCTGCTATACACACCAACCTGCTCATCCATAATGACTTAAATGACACCTAAACCATTTCTACTGTACTATATACAGTACATTAACCTTATCTGTCGTATATCCTATACCCAAACCAGCTAAGTGACACTTGGCCTAAATTGTGTCCTGTCCTGTCCTCACTGACTCACTTCTCCTTGACGTTGAAGTTCTTCTGCTCCTCCAGAGCGTGGACGAAGGAGGTGAGGAACACTTGATCCCGGATCAGTCTGGACAGGGCCTGACAGCTCTCGTCTGGCTGCACCTTCACCGCGTCCTGACCACAGGACAGATGTTAGCTACTTATGGAAATCTATTACATCCTCCGTTTCCCTTCCAGTCATTGATAAAGTCATGGTATGGCAATCAGACGAGCAGATTTCACATACGGTTCAAATCAAATCTCACCTGGCCAATGTCTTTGATACAGGAGGTCATCACAGGTCCACCCTAATAGAAACAATAGGACGAACTATGAACATTAAAACACAAGCTATCTGTCCATTTAATACAACATTTCTTATTTTAAAGCAGACTGTATTAGGTATACTGCATTGACTCTGTTCTGTGCTCTGCTCCTACGTACGTCAGGGAAGAAGATCCTGGAAGCAAAGTGCTTGTAGTCCAAGAAAGGGATGGCTCCAACGTTCTCAATTAAATCACACTTTTCCGTCTGCATATCCACAAATCCTAGAGAACAGAAGGGTAAGTAAAGGTGTTTCTTTTTTGTGTAACTATACCGTATGAACCCTATGTGTGAATTGCATGTGGGTGGTAGTCATGGGCCTTGACTCTGTTAAAATCCATTTATGATGCCAATTTGGTGCATCAGTGAGTATGAGTGTGTGTTTGCCTGTCTGTGTGTGATTTAAGAATATAAATCAAGGTCGGTGTGTCCACGATGACTGACCTTGTCTGATGTCATTTCTGATGTCACACTCCAGCTGATCCAGCTGCTTGTTCATTTGTGCTGCCATTTTCCTCTGTTTATTGTAGGAATACAACACCGCACCTGATCAGGACAGGACAAGAGCTTTATTCACACACACACACACACCACCATACCTAAACCTATTCAACCAAACCAGGTCAGACCTAATTTCAGAACCCAGAACCAAATCTTGTGTGCCAGCTACTTGATTGGACATTTACAGTCTGTCGTGAGACACTAAGTCAAAACAAAGTTGATGAAGGTGAATACTTACCCACAATGACCACAATGATGATGGGTATAAGCACAAGGATGATTAGCAGGGAAGGTGCAGCTTGTTTTGGCAAAAGTATTTTGGTGAAGTTTCCAACTCTTATCTGAAAAACAAGCACATCATAATGCATGTTGACTGTTAAATACTATTTCCAAGGACAGTTCTGATTCGGAGTTTCCAAGAGCAATTAACAGCCTTTTTGAATTTATCTGAATAAGAGGTTTACCCTCAGTGAATTGATGTTAAAGTTGGGAGTGTTCTTTATCTCACAGATGACAGAGTCAGTCTCGTTGCTCGTCTCGATGGTGTCCATGACACACTCTACATCATGGTTCTCCTCCTGAACACCAAACACTAAGATCTCTTCTGTGGTGATGTTCAACTTGTCAGCCCTTTTCTGAAATAAAAATAAAAATAGAAATGGAATGTGTGTGTATGAATGAATGAGAAAGAGTGCTACCAAAATACATATGTGTGTGTATCCGTGCCTCCATGCATGTGCATGTGTGTATACCTCAATGGTGACACGCATGTCATTTCCTGTCTTGATTGCGGTGTAGCTGGTGAATTCTGGGTCGGGATGGTAGGTGAGCTGTGATGAGCAGGCCAGTGTCTGATTGGCCACTCTCAGAGACACAGTGGAGGTGACTGGCTGGTTAATGTGTTCAAAGGGAGGTGTGTGGTACCACAGAGTCTAAAAACACCAACAACAGGAATTAGAATACCTCAGATATTGATTCTCCCCATGACTGATTTCTGTGTTGTGTGAAGGTGAAAGTTTGGTGAGGTGTGTGTATATTAGGTTCATATTAGGTTGCTGACTGGTTAGGTGAGTGGGTAAAGACATGACGCTTAGTCAAGAAATCAATTAAATCAGTCTGTTAAGATGCCTACCCCAGAGCTGTATTTGGTTTGGATGGTCTGAGGGGCGTGGTCATGAACAACCTCCTCCACAAACTCCAGATGGGACCCGTGGACCTTGATCTTCCTCTTCCCACTGCAGGACACATACAAAATCAACCAATCAGAGGAGGGTTGTTGGTCACACCTAGCGTGCTGATGGGAATTGTAGTCATGTCCCATCAGCATTATTTAAATAAGCCAGAGAAAGAAAAAAAAGTTGTAACACAAAACAAAGCATTTGACAGAATAAATTAAGTAAAACTAGCTAACCAAGCATGAAGAATCTGCTTTAGAGAGCTACCAAAAGCAAAAAGGGAAGCCAGTGCTGAGCAGCTGAGAGAAAGAGGGAAATGAAACATCTATTAAAACACTGTTGAATGAAGCAACTTCTGGGAAGCGGCCCACTTTCTTTTCCCATCAGACAACACCATGGCCAGTAGCCATATGTGGAAACGAGTTACAGGCATGTTTCTTAACCTCTGTATAGCTTGTGTGTGTGTGTGTATATATAACAATTCTGATCATATGTGCATACCTATGTGGGTGTGTTTGTGTGTGTTTTTACCTAGCCCAGGTAGTGCTTGGTGTTAGCCCAGTGCAGGATGGTGAGGACCCATAGGTGACAGTGGCCTTGCCCAGACAGCGACCGTCTGGCAGCACGGCACACACACTGACAGAACCTTTGTCTCCACTGGGGATGTGGAACGTCAGACTGGACCCAGTGTGGTTCCACACTGGAGACCTGACCATGTGATACACACACTACACAGGTTAGATACACACTTTACAAAAACACAGTGGTAAGGCATTGGGTTTTCATGAATGAATTGAGCACCAGTGCAAAAAAAAACATCTAAATCATTGTTTAAAAGCATTGATTTAAATAATCCACGTTTTATGTATCTCAAAAAATTATGTTTGCATCATTAGAAAACAAATCATATTCAACCGATTGTCCACTTTGACTCACTCCTTGAGACTGCAGTTCATGTGCCCTTGGATGCGAACCTTGGTCACATGATCCAGGTTCTCTCCATTCATCAAGGCATGGTTTCTCCCATGGAAGGACAGAACACTGGGCTCTATGGAAAAGATCACTGGCTCCTAACAAACAAACAGACACAGAGACAGACACAGACAATATTTCTGATAAAGACAAGTGAAACTAAATATGTGTTTGTGGCTGTAGGCTTGGTGTTTAGTTTTGGTAATTAATGAT
This sequence comes from Oncorhynchus tshawytscha, assembly GCF_018296145.1. Lineage (NCBI taxonomy): Eukaryota > Metazoa > Chordata > Actinopteri > Salmoniformes > Salmonidae > Oncorhynchus > Oncorhynchus tshawytscha. Next base: position 13,106,065 of record NC_056461.1, on the reverse strand, counting down.
GAGTGACAAAGTTAGAGGCATAAATATCATACCCCCCAAAAATGCTAACCTCCCCTTTTATTGTAATGGTGAGAGGTTAGCATGTCTTGGGGGTATGACATTTGTGCATCTGTAACTTTCTCACTCATCATTATTCCCGATTCATTCAGTATTATCTGTAATCATAGTAGAATCCACATTAATGTAGAAGTGTTTAGAAACATTCTACTCTTATTTACAATAAAAGTGACTCCGAAATTACTTACGAAATGTAATTACGAAATTACATTAATTTCAATTGGGCCAAAAAAATATCTGAAACAACCAAAACAAACAGAAAATATGAAATACTGAATACTAAACTTTTGACAACTTTAATATACATACACGTAAGTGAATTTGTCCCAATACTTTTGGTCCCCTAAAATGGTGGGACTATGTACAAAAAGTGCTGTAATTTCTAAATGGTTCACCCGATATGGATCAAAATACCCTCAAATTAAAGCTGATAGTCTGCACTTTAACTTCATAGTCATTGTATCATTTTAAATGGCTCTATTCACAAACATCTTCTTACTATATATATATATATACAGTGCCTTGCGAAAGTATTCGGCCCCCTTGAACTTTGCAACCTTTTGCCACATTTCAGTTTTTGATTTGTTAAAAAAGTTTGAAATATCCAATAAATGTCGTTCCACTTCATGATTGTGTCCCACTTGTTGTTGATTCTTCACAAAAAATACAGTTTTATATCTTTATGTTTGAAGCCTGAAATGTGGCAAAAGGTCGCAAAGTTCAAGGGGGACGAATACTTTCGCAAGGCACTGTATATAACCTTTTTGATCCGTCTGGTTGAGATAAAATCTCTATTTTACGAGTGATCTAAATGTAGGATGCCCAGATCTATGAATATTGCTCTGTCTAACTGAATATAGTATCTTGGCATTGGTAGATATCCATTTGAGTGTCTTCATTTTGTCCTCAATCTTAGCTTTCGAGAGCGAGTGTGAGAGAGTGAGGTTTGATAAGGCCAAAGGAACTTTGACACTTTACAAACACCAAACCCTATAAGGAACAAACACTTCCTTCACCACCAAACACACACAGCTATATTCATCACATCTAATTCAATTATTCACATTTCATTCAAACTGTGAGGAGCATGATAACAAAGTAATCCCATTAAAACATCTCAAATACAGACACTATAATGAATATTTCAGGGTTATTAAATTTCAGATGTTAACACTGTTTTAGCTGTTGAAATAAGTTAATGTATGTATGTATGTATATGTACAGTAAGTAGCTTACGACACACGTGTGAACACATTTGTTTTGGTAGTGTATAGGTTGTAGTGACCATATACAAGAAAGCTTTGTCCTTGTCACATAACAGATGTCCTAAGCTATTTGATAGGTACTTTGCATGAAATGACTGTGCCGGCAATGTCACCGTGAAAATCTCAGACCACTTCAAGTCCACTCTGTGTCACATGCAGACACACACGCACACTTGCGCACAAAAAACCCCACATACATACGAACTTAGTTCCCTGTTCTGAGATCAAACTTCCCTATAAGGGACATAAGATCCACTGAGAGATGCTGATGAAGAGGAAAAGGCTGTGATCAGCAGGATGGACTTACAGAGTAGTTCAAACCTGACTGGCTGAGTCTGCACACGTCCTGGGGAAGGAAGTGAGAGAGGGTTGATGAACAAGATACAGGAACACACATGGTGAAGAAGTTGCGAGATGAACACCCTCAAATACGGGGTGTGTGTGTGTGAGAGAGAGAGAGAGAGAGAGAGAGAGAGAGAGAGAGAGAGAGCGAGAGATACCTGTATGGGTTCTGAGTTGGCAGACCTGGTTGTCCAGGAGCAAACATCATTACTCCAGCTACATCCAGCTGACATGCACTGAGAACACCTGAGAGACACAGAGACAGGAATAATAATACTACACTGAGTTTAAACATAAACATGTGTACCATCTGTTACTCAAGCAAAATGTGGACTAACAAATCTATAACATACAGAAAGGCAAGTGTGTAACACAATCTGCCCAACATATCATTTAAAAGATGTATTTAGAGTAAATATTGAAGTAGGTTTAAACAAGTAGGTTGAAACATAGCTATATGATGGTGCTGAGGCGTAGCATGACAGATCTGGGATTTCTGACTGACAGGGCAGAGGTAGGTGGTCCAGAGATGTCTGAACAGTTTGTGAGCATCAGTTTCTCAGCAAGGTTCTGCTTCCCCACTCTTATCTTCACTGTGACATTCAAACCTATGTGGGAGAACACAGGGAAACAATCTCTAAGCAAGATGCTCCATTTTGTCAATGCGAAATGTACAGGAGAGTTAGAAGGTGAAAGGTTACCTTCAGCAGGAAGCTGGTCGCTGGAGAACAGGCAGGAGCATTGCGGAAAAGCTGGAGCGGGGCTTGTCCTGTCACACAGATCACCTCTTTTATTGAAGAAGTTACAGGTGAAGGTGAGACTTCCTGTCCCATTCACATTCAGGTGGACCTTGACAGTGAGTGTGATCCTCTCTCCACTGCTGCTCTTCTCCACCTGGTAAGAGACCATGTTCTGTTGTTGGGAGTCCTCAGAGATGGAGATCCAGGCTGAAGGTTGAAGGCAGTCACCCTGAAACGAACATCTAGATCACATCACATAGAGGGGTCAGGCTGAGCAGGTGACACAGATAAACAGGACAAGTTTGGAGTCATTTAGAAATGTCATGTTGTTTTTAAAGAAAAGCAATTTTTTGGTCCATTAAAATAACATAAAATTGATCAGAAATACAGTGTAGACATTGTTAATGTCGTAAATGATTATTGTAGCTGGAAACGTCTGTTTTTTAAAACAAAAACCACCAGTCTCAACACCAACAGTGAAGAGGTGACTCCGGGATGCTGGCCTTCTAGGCAGAGTTGCAAATAAAAAGCCATATCTCAGACTGGCCATTAAAAAATAAAGATTAAGATGGGCAAAAGAACACAGACACTGGACAGAGGAACTCTGCCTAGATGGCCAGCATCCCGGAGTCACCTCTTCACTGTTGACGTTGAGACTGGTGTTTTGCGGGTTCTATTTAATGAAGCTGCCAGTTGAGAACTTGTGAGACACCTATTTCTCAAACTGGACACTAATGTACTTGTCCTCTTGCTCAGTTGTGCACCGGGGCCTCCCACTCCTCTTTCTATTCTGGTTAGAGCCAGTTTGTGCTGTCCTGTGAAGTGAGTAGTACACAGCGTTGTACGAGATCTTCAGTTTCTTGTCAATTTCTCACATGGAATAGCCTTCATTTCTCAGAACAAGAATAGACTGATGAGTTTCAGAAGAAAGGTCTTTGTTTCTGGCCATCTTGAGCCTGTAATCAAACCCACAAATGCTGTAGCTCCAGATACTCAACTAGTCTAAAGAAGACCAGTTTTATTGCTTCTTTAATCAGAACAACAGTTTTCAGCTGTGCTAACATAATTGCAAAAGGGTTTTCTAATCAATTAGCCTTTTAAAATGATAAACTTGGATTAGCTAACACAACGTGCCATTGGAACACAGGAGTGATGGTTGCTGATAATGGACCTCTGTACGCCTATGTAGATATTCCATTAAAATATCTGCCGTTTCCAGCTACATTAGTCATTTACAACATTAACAATGTCTACACTGTATTTCTGATTAATTTGATGTTATTTTAATGGACAAAAAATGGCTTTTCTTTCAAAAACAAGGACATTTCTAAGTGACCCCAAACTTTTGAACGGTAGTGTATATTCACAGGAAGTTTCATCTATAGTGCCACGTTTATTTTAAGAAGCTCTGGGTGATAGAGGAAATGCCCTTTGTTCTACCACTCTGAATTTGTAAAAATCAAGATCATATGATATTAAAAAACCTGGGCCGAGGTATGTCATTAACACAGACAAACCAACTGTCCTCATTGAATTACATTGAAATGACTGCCACTGTTGATCTTCACAACAAGAATTAAAAAGTACATTTTAGAAAAGAAAATATGTGACATAATAAAGAAATCTCTATATAGCGTAAGTTGTAGAAGTGTGTAGTTGTGGTTCTTGTGACTGACCTTGACTCACACCAGCCACAGAAGGGGTCCTGAGCAGACCAACAGTCCTTCAGACTCTTGTGTTCACTGCACTGAGCCACAGGCACACGTACCATCTACAACACACACAATATTATGTCCTGGGTCCTATTTCAGAATGCTTGTACTGTATAATATTTATCTCTGTGTACAGTAGAACTTTACCTGGTTCCTCAGTGCCATGTACACATGTTTGCGGTCCACTGGATCCAGGTGCATCTTGGGAAACACACGGCGGTCGTCATCTGAATTGTAGAGCACTCTGGGACAGGCAGGTTTGTAGGCCTTGTCTACAGCAAGCTGACATGGGACAGAGAGTGGCACTTTAATAACATCTCTCTGTAGATTGACACATAACACTCACAAACCACAATACATAACATTGCCCTAGGAAATCCCCTATACTGCAGCTGTAAATATCAATTGACCGCACACATTCTCTCTGTCAACAAGAGTATGAATTTGATGATGATGATACATGATAGACTAACAATCACTGATGTGTAGTGGTGACCAAACCCCTGTCTGGTTTGTTAGAGTGTACTGCATGGTGGTGATATTTCTGTTAGAAACATGCAGGGGATTTGGCTGGATTATTAAAGCTTTCCAGGGACAACACTGCACAAAGGAGACTATTGTGCCTAATAAAGTAACTGTGGGGTTTCTCCAGGCTAATTTAGACCTCGGTAAAAAAAATGCTGTTATTCTGTTGTATGAGTATCTGTGTGTTCAAGGGAGAAATAAGGACACGAGAAGGGTGTTATGAGGCCAGTGTGTGTGTGTGTGTGTGTGTGTGTGTGTGTGTGGGTGTGTGTGTGTGTATGTGTGTGTGTGTGTGTGTGTGTGTGTGTGTGTGTGTGTGTGTGTGTGTGTGTGTGTGTGTGTGTGTGTGTGTGTGTATGTGTGTGTGTGTGTGTGTGTGTTGAGTTCTCATAACTGTGTTCCACAGACCTTGATGAGTTGTCCGTCTCCTGTCCCAATGAAGAACACCAGCCAGGAGTTGTGTCTCACTGCCAACACTGATGTCATGGAGCTGTATCTAAACACCACTGCTTCTGGATGCAGGTCCTGGGTGGTACCCATTGGCAATGCCTGGAACAGCATACATATCCGTGTTACAGACAATCTCAACACATTTGTGGTGGTACCCATTGGCAATGCCTGGAACAGCATACATATCCGTGTTACAGACAATCTCAACACATTTGTGGTGGTACCCTTTGGCAATGCCTGGAACAGCATACATATCCGTGTTACAGACAATCTCAACACATTTGTGGTGGTACCCTTTGGCAATGCCTGGAACAGCATACATATCCGTGTTACAGACAATCTCAACACATTTGTGGTGGTACCCTTTGGCAATGCCTGGAACAGCATACATATCCGTGTTACAGACAATCTCAACACATTTGTGGTGGTACCCATTGGCAATGCCTGGAACAGCATACATATCCGTGTTAAAGACAATCTCAACACATTTGCTAAGAAATTAGGGTAACGATAATGATAGTGTCTTTGCTATGGTGTTGGTTATAAACCATACATAAAATCATCATCATCTCACCAACCTCTGCACAGCCTTTATAGCAGAAGTCTGGGTCATTGTATTTGAGTTGAGGCCCTGTAGAGCTGATGTTATAGATGGCCAGCACGGTGTTGATGGGGTCGCTTGTGTTACCAGCCGTGAACACACCTGCCCAGAGCACCTGCCCATGGAGCCCACCAGAACCTTGAATCACAGAGGAAGACAGGAGCTCCCGCCGCTCCGTGTTTCCACAGCATTTGAGTGTTGCACCTTGGAAGTGCCTCAAAGTATTTGTTTTACTGTTCTCGCTCTTGAACAAAATAACTCGAACTTGACGCTCTTGGGGAACGTTCGAGAACACGTAGATGTGTGAATTACTCTGAAAGCCGTCCACAAACTGAAACTTCTCCTTTTGTCTGGCGTCAATATACGGAGTCGTACTCTCATCTGAATCAGAAAAGATTCCCCCATGCTGTCCTTCTAGTGTATTCCGTAGGTCAAGCAACTGATCTGAATTCGCACACGCTTTACGCACACGGCTCTGCAGCCTTCCAGTCATAATGTAGGAGTTCGTCCCGACATCAACAATAAAGCCAATGGTTGAATCTCCAGGGTCCAATGAACCCACTTCAATATTCTCCGAATGCACAGATTTCGAGATTTCGTTGAGATCCAGTATTTCACAGTAGCCGCATTTTGTGGTTCCACAGGTGATCAAGGTCTTGTTTTTGATGAATGGCAGTAAAATGTTTACCTTAAATGGATACGTTTCATTGGAAAGAGGTGCTTCTTGTTTAGGATAAACTACATTCGGAGTATCCCTCTTTATAACTTTGGTAAAATCATGGTTCAGCTGGTAGAGTCGGTCATCCGTAACGACGTATACGGATCGGTCACTAATGGCAAAGTCGCGGACGTCTCCATCAAATGTGAGATTCTCCTGGCCCCAACCCCAGTCCACACAGGCGAGGAGAACCCCCCAGAAAACAGCCTTCATCTCGTATGTCATGTAGTCAGTCAAGCCTGAGAGAGTGCATGGTAAACTCTGTTCTGCGCCTCTGATGCCACTGTCCTACTGTGCCGAAGGCCAATAAAAGGGATTGCGTAAAAGCGCACAGTGGATGGATGCTGCAACTATGTGTTAACTTTAGGTCATTCAATTTAGTAGCGGCGGTTATGTTCTGAGACTCAGATTTCCGTGTTTAACTCTCTCCTGTGATGTCGAGATTAACGTTAGTTCCCTACCTTTCAATCTCAGCAGAGGGTGTTGCAGTAACATGGTTGTTTGGATGTTTCCAAAACGTCTCCAAAACGGGCATTTCTGGTAATGCCTATTATTGCCTATTCAAATGTCAGTGTCAACATCACCATCACCTATATGATTATTGAGATTGAAATACTTTGTTTCAATAATGAAATACGTAACCGAGAGTGAATGCCTCAAACATTACAATGATGTCCTCATGATCCCAAGGGGGGCATTTATGTTCGGTCCTTCACTGCGTTCTGGTGGAGAAAGTGTTACATTACTAGACAAAATTCTACCCTAAAGACTGGCATGCAGTGGTGTAAAGTACTTAAGTAAAATACACCAAAAACTTCAGTTGTATCAGTACTTTATTTATGTTTGACAACTTTTACTCCACTACATTCCTAAAGAAAATTGTTTTTACTCTATTCATTTTCCCTGACACTCAAAAGTACTCGTTACATTTTAAATGCTTAGCAGGACAGGAAAATTGTCAAATTCACACTTATCAAGATAATGTCCCTGGTCATCCCTGCCTCTGATCTGGCGGACTCACTAAATAGAAATGCTTTGTGTGTAAATTATTTCTGAGTGTTGAAGTGTGCCTCTGGCTTCCTTAATATAAGACATTTGAAATTATTTATGATTTAACTTTTGATACTTAAATATATTTAAAACCAAATACTTCTATTCAAGTAGTATTTGACTGGGTAACTTCACTTGAGTCTTTTTCTATTAAGGTATCTTTACTTTTACTCAAGTGTGACAATTGGTCACTTTTTCTACCACTGCTGGCATTATGTACACCAGAATCTACTCGCGTACCAGGTCTTGAATTAAGATATAGTTACAAGTCTATTTGCGCCCGTACTGGATGGAAACCACAAGTGTAATGGCTGTGTTCAATGCAATAGCACTTATAAATGAAGATCCTCGAAACACCCCCAAACAGGGAAACAGATCCCAATCAAATGTGTTATCACGTGCTCCACTAAGGCAGTTATTTATCTTATAACTTGTCATTGTGGTAAAAAATTATGTGGGTAAAACAAAGCTCGAATTAAAAAGCACGAATCTCGGAGCATTTTAGCGCCATCAGGTGGTCAAAAACTCAATTTACCCAGTTGCGGCCCACTTCTTGGAAGCAACCACTGGATTTCGTTATATCGGCATCGAACGTGTCACCCTCTCTAGGAGAGGGGGTGAACTCGACGATTTATTGTTAAAACGAGAGGCTGCCTGGATCTTTCATTTAAAGACTCTTGCTCCCTTCCGTCTCAATGTAGACTTTTACCTTAAGCCATTCTTGTGATTCTTGTGATTTTGCTATTGTAAATGTTTGCAGGCTTATGTAGCCAAATTGTATCTATGATCATATGCTATCCTTTCATGTTTTTGGTATGTTATTTTTACATCTGAGAATGTACCAATGATATCAGGCCACACCCTGCCATGATTAGACACCTGTGTCTGTTTTTTGACACTATATAAACTAGTCAGCCCGCAGTGTTTGTCATTATACCCTGATGAAGACACCTTGTTTGTCGAAACGTTGGTTATTAGGTTATTAAATTATTGCGTCTGAGCTCCTAGTGTCCAGATCTCCGTTAATTTTACAAGTTGAAAGGTAACAGCCACCTCTAAGATGTTTTTATTTTTATTGTTTATGTTCAAACAATACATGTAACAAAAAGTGAAATCTTGCACTATGATACTTTTTGAAAGGTTACATTCACACACATTCATCTGTCCCCATAGCCATGGTAAATAAGGGTGCTGCAGCTCCCCCTGATGAACTGGGCCTTTATTACTCCTGCATGAGCGGAGAAAAAGACCCCGTCACTTGATACAGGACTCAATATTGAGAATGGGCCCATGGCATCCCTCTCAGCTCTCTCTCTAGATTGGGGGTCATAAAGCTTAAAGTGCTCCAATTCTCCACAAGGTCCTATAAGTAAGTAGCCTTGGCTTCTGCAAGCCAGAACAATTCATAGGAACAGGATCTCCTGTTTCTGTAGCGTGAGGCAGCTTGATGTACACGTCCACCCCCTGGAGACGACTCTAGTCTAGCGCAGGGCCTTCCCAACGATCTCCTTAATTACAATTTCCAAAAATGTAAGACCTATTTCATCCAAGAATAATGGAGAAGGCGATTTACACTGGAGTAAGATCAACCACGTTGCCAACATACTTGCGAACACTCAAAGGACAGTCTTCTATGTTGACCTCAGAATGCTGGTTCCTTCCAGACCTAATAGCAGATTAAATCAAGCAAAGGGGAAAAAAACTGAAAATAATTAATTAAACAAAGTAAATATATATATTTCCCTCAGGAATTGTTGGGATAGTGAAGCAAACAATGTCTATAAAGTGTAGACTGTCAGCTTTAATTTGAGGTTATTTCCATCCATGTATAAAAAATATAAAACTGAAATATCACATAAATAAACATATTTACATAAGTATTCAGACCCGTTACTCAGTACTTTGTTGAAGCACCTTTGGCCTCAAGTCTTCTTGGGTATGATGCTACAACCTTGGCACACCTGTATTTGCGGATTTTCTTCCATTCTTCTCTGCAGATCCTCTCAAGCTCTGTCAGGTTGGATGGGGAGTGTCGCTTCACAGCTATTTTCAGGTCTCTCCAGAGATTTTCGATCAGGTTAAATTCCTGGCTCTGGCTGGGCCACAAGGACATTCAGAGATTTGTCTTGAAGCCACTCCTGCTTTTTCTTGGTTGTGTACTTATGGTCATTGTCCTGTTGGAAGGTGAACCTTCACCCCAGTCCTGAGTGCTCTGGAGAAGGTTTTCATCAAGGATCTCTGTACATTGCTCTGGTCGTCTTTCCCTTAATCCTAGTCTTCCAGTCCCTGCTGCTCAGAAACATGGATACACAGAATGATGCTGCCACCACGATTCACTGTAGGGATGGTGCCAGGCTTCCTAGTCATGATGCTTGCGATTCAGGCCAAAAAGTTCAATCTTGGTTTCATCAGACCAGAGAATCTTATTTCTCATGGTCTGAGTCCTTTGGGTGCCTTTTGGCAAACTCCAAGCGGGCTGTCATGTGCCTTTTACTGAGGAGTGGCTTCCGTCTTGCCACTCCACCATAAAGGCCTGATTGGTGGAGTGCTGCAGAGATGGTTGTGCTTCTGGAAGGTTCTCCCATCTCCACAGAGGAACTCCAGAGCTCTGTCAGAGGGACCATCGGGTTCGGGTTCTTGGTCACCTCCCTAACCAAGGCCCTTCTGTTAGATGAGTTTAGTTCTTATGTGTTCATTAACCAATTCAAATAAAACACTCTGTCCGTTTCTAAGGATTTGTAAGGTTCTTATTTGCATAAAATGCACAGACACCAGCCACCAAAATTAGCCAATAGCGTTTATTCTTGAGAGCTCTGGTCATAATACCATGTACATTGGTTTATATACCTCACATTTCGTCATAAATGTCCCTCCTCCTCTCAGATACAATGGCAATATACTACACAAGACTTCTCACATTGTCTGCCACCTGTTAAACAATCTACTACCAGCCCAAGGTCTCTCCCCTCCCTGGGTAGGGACAGAATGTCCTGTAAGGAACACAGTATTCCAGCCGGTCTGACAATAGCTCCATTCGTTTCTAACAAGGAACAGAAAGTCCTTGTTCTAATTCTTGACTAAAACTTCACACATTATATTCAGTATTATGATTATAATAAGATTCATACATTCATACAGTAACAGAGTAGTATTCTGTTTAGTTATAGTTCTAAGTTAAATGTATACATAATTTAGTCATTTTTCATAAAAATCCCATTACACCTTCTCCCCCGATTGCTCAGTGGCCGAGCGAGTCTTGGTGGTTCCAAACTTCTTCCATTTAAGAATGATGAGGCCACTGTGTTCTTGGAGACCTTCAATGCTGCAGACATTTCTTGGTACCCATCCCCAGATGTGTGCCTCGACACAATCCTGTCTCAGAGCTCTACGGACAATTCCTTCGACCTCATGGCTTGGTTTTTGCTCTGACATGCATTGTGAACTGTGGGACCTTATATAGACAGGTGTGTTTCCAAATAATTTCCAATCAATAGAATTTTACCACAGGTGGACTCTAATCAATTCAAGGATGACCAATGGAAACAGTATGCACCTGAGCTGAATTTAGAGACTCATAGCAAAGGTCTGAATAGTTATGTAAATAAGGTATCTTTTTAATTTGCAATAGATTACAAAAATATCTAAAAACCTGTTTTTGCTTTGCCATTATGGGGAATTGTGTGTAAAGTGACGAGGAAACATTTTTATTTAATAAATTTTAGAATAAGGCTGTAACATAACAAAATGTGGAGAAAGTCAAGGGGTCTGAATACTTTCCAAATGCACTGTATACATGTATTCAAGTCGTAAAAATGTAAGTATTTGTTCCCAAATTCATAGCATGCAATGACTGCATCAAGCACACTTCTACATGAATGTAGATGCTACCATAATCCTGAATGAATAGTGAATAATGATGAGTGAGAAAGTAAACCCCACAAATATCTTAACCCCCCCCCAAAATATTTTTGCATCCACTGTTATTGTAATGGTGAGAGGTTAGCATGTCTTGATGGTATGATACACTATACATACACACAAAAGTATGTGGACAACCCTTCAAGTTAGTTGATTTGGCTGTTTCAGCCACACCCGTTGCCAACAGCTGTATAAAATCGAGCACACCACAAACATAGGCAGTATAATTACTTTACTGAAGTGCTCATAGACTTTCAATGTGGCATCGTCATAGGATGCCACCTTTCCAACAAGTTAGTTCGTCGAATTTCTGCCCTGCTAGAGCTGCCCCGGTCAACTGCAAGTGCTGTTATTGTGAAATGGAAGCGTCTAGGAGCAACAACGTCTCAGCCGCAAAGTCCTAGTCCACACAAGCTCACAGAACGGGGACCGCCGAGTGCTGAAGCGCATAAAAATGGTCTGTCCTCAGTTGCAACACTCACTACCAAGTTCCAAACTGCCTCTGGAAGCAACGTCAGCACAAGTGGCTGTGGTCTTTGACAATTTTTAGGCCCTTCCTCTGACAACGCCTGGTGTAGAGGTCCTGGATGGCAGGCAGCTTAGCCCCAGTGATGTACTAGGCCGTACGCACTACCCTCTGTAGTGCCTTGCGGTCAGAGGTCGAGCAATTGCCGTACCAGGCAGTGATGCCTGGATGTTGCAGCTGTAGAACCTTTTGAGGATCTCAGGATCCATGCCAAATCTTTTTAGTTTCCTGAGGGGGAATAGGCTTTGTTGTGCCCTCTTCAAGACTAGCTTGGTGTGTTTGGACCCTTCTAGTTTGTTGTTGATGTGGACACAGAGGAACTTGAAGCTCTCAACCTGCTCCACTACAGCCCCGTCGATGAGAATGGGGGCGTGCTCGGTCCTCCTTTTCCTGTAATCCACAATCATCACCATCTCCACACCTAAAACTATGAGCCTGATTCAATAGTATATCTTATATAAGTAACCACATTTAAAAGCTACCGAAAACCATGAGAATGAAGCTGAAGTAAGGAATACTTGCCAACGACGACTATTGAGATGATGGGTATAAGCAGAAAGAGTCTTAGCAGTACAGTATGTGTTGAATCAAGGTTTATTGTGACATTGCCTGTAACGTCTCATGTGCTGGTGAGAGAGTCAGGCGCAGGACAGCAGATGCGAGTAAAAAAAAAAGTGCTTTACTCAAAAAATACAAATATATAAAGTAACATCTTGAGCACACACAGACGGACCGAAATTACAATAAACAATCACTCACAAAAACCATGTGGGGAACAGAGGGTTAAATAATGAACACGTGATTGTGGGATTGACAACAGGTGTGTGAAACAAAGACAAAACAAATGGAAAATGAAAAGTGGATCGGCAGTAGCTAGAAAGCCGGTGACGTCGACCGCCAAACTCCACCCGAACAAGGAGAGGGACCGACTTTGGCGGAAGTCGTGACATTGCCAACTCTTATCTGATGAACGAAGACAACATAATGCATGATTATTGTTCACTATTTCCAAGGACAGTGTTCCAGTGAAACTAATAAAATGGTGGGTTGAGGTTTCATCGGAATAAGATTTTTACCTTCACTGACTTGATGTTAGCGTGTTCTTTATCTCACAGATGACAGAGTCAGTCCCTTTCCTCGTATCGATGGTGTCCATGACACACTCTACATCCTGGTTCTCCTCCTGAACAACCAACACTGAGATCTCTGCTGTGGTGATGTTCAACTTGTCAGGATCGGGATGGTAGGGGAGCTGTGATGAGCAGGAGGCCAGTGTCTGATTGGCCACTCTCAGAGACACAGTGGAGGTGACTGGCTGGTTAATGTGTTCAAAGGGAGGTGTGTGGTACCACAGAGTCTAAAAATACCAACAACAGGAATTAGAATACCTCAGATATTGATCCCCCCATGACTGATTTCTGTGTTGTGTGAAGGTGAAAGTTTGGTGAGGTGTGTGTATATTAGGTTCATATTAGGTTGCTGACTGGTTAGGTGAGGGGTAAAGACATGACGCTTAGTCAAGAAATCAATTAAATCAGTCTGTTAAGATGCCTACCCCAGAGCTGTATTTGGTTTGGATGGTCTGAGGGGCGTGGTCATGAACACCCCCCACAAACTCCAGATGGGACCCGTGGACCTTGATTTTCCTCTTCCCATTGCAGGACACATACAAAATCCACCAATCAGAGGAGAGTTGTTGGTCACACCTAGCGTGCTGAGGGGAATTGTAGTCTTGTCTAAACCACATTATTTGAATAAGCCAGTGGAAAACAAAGATGCTTCATGGCAAAAGTTGTAACATTTTTTTTAAACACAATAAATAAAGTATGTAAAAAAACAGCTTGCCACACCCACTTTCTTTCCCCAGCAGACAACACCACAGCCAGTAGCCATTTATAGAAAAGAGTTAAAGGCATGCTTCTTAACCTCTGTATAGCTCGTTCCAAAGGTGAACCCATGTTGTTGGATCTTAAACGTGTGTGAATTGCTATAGAAATGCAAATTGATGTGTGTGTGTGTGTGTGCGTGCACATGCATTCGATCTAGCAACCTTTCGATTACTGACCCATCAAAGCTAAACTAAATCATTTCTATACACTAGATATTTCTGTGGCCCTAGGCTTGGTTTTTAGTTTTGGTGATTTAAATCTGCTGTTAATTTATTTAATGAACCAGTGTTAATCAAGGACACAAACAGTGGATACTGTATGTAATTATAATGGATGGTTTGAAATCTACTACTACTGACCCCTGGGCACAATCATGTGATCCATTATCCCAGCATGCGTGCAGAAAACAGACAGAGTCTGTGAGTTCACCACAACCCGTTGTGCCGTAAGCATGCACACACACACACACACATTTCGTAGATTTTTTTTATTTCTCAATGATTTCTTAATTTCAAGTAATGATGTCTGCTCCTGGAAACCAGGCAACCCAGACCCCATACAGGTATGACACCTTTCAATCTCAGAGGAGGATGCATCGGTAACATCGTTGTTTGAATGTTTCCAAAGGGTCTCCAAATGTGCATTTTAGGTAATGCCTACATTATCTATTCAAATGCCAGTGCCATTATCACATAGGCTAGACTTTATTGAGATTAAAATACATACTTAGATTTAACAATTAAATACTTAACTGAGAGTGCATGCCTCACACGTTACTTTTGACCTCATTGGATACTCAAAGGTGACTTTTTTTGTTTAGTCATTTGCTGCGTCCTGGTGGTGAGAATGTTACATTAGTCCTACTATGCTAACACTAGAATGTAATAGACAAATTACTAGCCTAAAGACTGGCATTATGGACACCAGAATCTACTCACATACCAGGTCTTGAATTAAGATTGGGTTAAAAATGGATAGGTAACAACCACCTAAGAAAAATATTCAATTGTTTGTGGTTCTAATTTGAAACAGGCCCACTGAACAAATAAATCAATCAATCAATCAATCAATCAACACACACAATACATGTAACAAAAAGTGTACGCTCACATACATTCAACTGTCCCCTGTGTGTATACTACAGCAGAAACCTCTGTAAAGGATTAAACCTTGTACCAGAAGATGGCGCTCTAATAACAGTACAAATAGAACCCAAATGCAAGTAGCCTCGGTCAGGTTCTGGTACTGTGCTTATATCTTCCTCCTGTTAAACAAGGACTTAAAGTCCTACTCCAGATGTTAAACCAGGACTTAAAGTCCTACTGCAGATGTTAAACCAGGACTTAAAGTCCTACTCCAGATGTTAAACCAGGACTTAAAGTCCTACTGCAGATGTTAAACCAGGACTTAAAGTCCTACTGCAGATGTTAAACCAGGACTTAAAGTCCTACTCCAGATGTTAAACCAGGACTTAAAGTCCTACTGCAGATGTTAAACCAGGACTTAAAGTCCTACTGCAGATGTTAAACCAGGACTTAAAGTCCTACTCCAGATGTTAAACCAGGACTTAAAGTCCTACTGCAGATGTTAAACCAGAACTTAAAGTCCTACTGCAGATGTTAAACCAGGACTTAAAGTCCTACTGCAGATGTTAAACCAGGACTTAAAGTCCTACTGCAGATGTTAAACCAGGACTTAAAGTCCTACTGCAGATGTTAAACCAGGACTTAAAGTCCTACTGCAGATGTTAAACCAAAATCAAATTTTAAAAATCAAATTTATGTATATAGCCCTTCGTACATCAGCTGATATCTCAAAGTGCTGTACAGAAAACCAGCCTAAAACCCCAAACAGCAAGCAATGCAGGTGTAGAAGCACGGTGGCTAGGAAAAACTCCCTAGAAAGGCCAAAACCTAGGAAGAAACCTAGAGAGGAACCAGGCTATGTGGGGTGGCCAGTCCTCTTCTGGCTGTGCCGGGTAGAGATTATAACAGAACATGGCCAAGATGTTCAAATGTTCATAAATGACCAGCATGGTCGAATAATAATAAGGCAGAACAGTTGAAACTGGAGCAGCAGCACGGCCTGGTGGACTGGGGACAGCAAGGAGTCATCATGTCAGGTAGTCCTGGGGCATGGTCCTAGGGCTCAGGTCCTCCGAGAGAGAGAAAGAAAGAAAGAAGGAGAGAATTAGAGAACGCACACTTAGATTCACACAGGACACCGAACAGGACAGGAGAAGTACTCCAGATATAACAAACTGACCCTAGCCCCCCGACACATAAACTACTGCAGCATAAATACTGGAGGCTGAGGCAGGAGGGGTCAGGAGACACTGTGGCCCCATCCGAGGACACCCCCGGACAGGGCCAAACAGGAGGGATATAACCCCACCCACTTTGCCAAAGCACAGCCCCCACACCACTAGAGGGATATCTTCAACCACCAACTTACCATCCTGAGACAAGGCTGAGTATAGCCCACAAAGATCTCCGCCATGGCACAACCCAAGGGGGGGTGCCAACTCAGACAGGATGACCACATCAGTGAATCAACCCACTCAGGTGATGCACCCCTTCCAGGGACGGCATGAGAGAGCCCCAGTAAGCCAGTGACTCAGCCCCTGTAATAGGGTTAGAGGCAGAGAATCCGAGTGGAAAGAGGGGAACCGGCCAGGCAGAGACAGCAAGGGCGGTTCGTTGCTCCAGAGCCTTTCCGTTCACCTTCCCACTCCTGGGCCAGACTACACTCAATCATATGACCCCCTGAAGAGATGAGTCTTCAGTAAAGACTTAAAGGTTGAGACCGAGTTTGCGTCTCTGACATGGGTAGACAGACCGTTCCATAAAAATGGAGCTCTGTAGGAGAAAGCCCTGCCTCCAGCTGTTTGCTTAGAAATTCTAGTGACAATTTGGAGGCCTGCGTCTTGTGACCATAGCGTACGTGTAGGTATGTACGGCAGGACCAAATCAGAGAGATAGGTAGGAGCAAGCCCATGTAATGCTTTGTAGGTTAGCAGTAAAACCTTGAAATCAGCCCTTGCTTTGATAGGAAGCCAGTGTAGAGAGGCTAGCACTGGAGTAATATGATCAAATTTTTTGGTTCTAGTCAGGATTCTAGCAGCCGTATTTAGCACTAACTGAAGTTTATTTAGTGCTTTATCCGGGTAGCCGGAAAGTAGAGCATTACAGTAGTCTAACCTAGAAGTGACAAAAGCATGGATACATTTTTCTGCATCATTTCTGGACAGAAAGTTTCTGATTTTTGCAATGTTACGTAGATGGAAAAAAGCTGTCCTTGAAATGGTCTTGATATGTTCTTCAAAAGAGAGATCAGGGTCCAGAGTAACGCCGAGGTCCTTCACAGTTTTATTTGAGACAACTGTACAACCATTAAGATTAATTGTCAGATTCAACAGAAGATCTCTTTGTTTCTTGGGACTTAGAACAAGCATCTCTGTTTTGTCCGAGTTTAAAAGTAGAAAGTTTGCAGCCATCCACTTCCTTATGTCTGAAACACATGCTTCTAGCAAGGGCAATTTTGGGGCTTCACCATGTTTCATTGAAATGTACAGCTGTGTGTCATCCGCATAGCAGTGAAAGTTAACATTATGTTTTCGAATAACATCCCCAAGAGGTAAAATATATAGTGAAAACAATAGTGGTCCTAAAACGGAACCTTGAGGAACACCGAAATTTACAGTTGATTTGTCAAAGGACAAACCATTCACAGAGACAAACTGATATCTTTCCGACAGATAAGATCTAAACCAGGCCAGAACTTGTCCGTGTAGACCAATTTGGGTTTCCAATCTCTCCAAAAGAATGTGGTGATGGAACCACAGTAGGACTTAAAGTCCTACTGCAGATGTTAAACCAGGACTTAAAGTCCTACTCCAGTCTCCTTCTTCTCATGGTTTTCCGGCAGACTAGATGCTTTGTTGCTGTGTGGCTCCCTGTCACAGTTCGGTAAGTGCATTGCACATTTGTTCAGAAAAAAAGGGAAATGGGGGGAAAAAGGATATGTCACCAAAATCTAACCCTATATATGCACAACACTATCACCAATACACCCCACCACCCCTTCCCACTACTTTGGCCCCAACAGATCATACACCAGGCCGTCCGCATGGGAGGCTGGAACCCCATCTCTCAGAACCCCCTATAGTTCTTCTGCACTAAAATCTCTGACACCCAAAAACGTATCTGTTGCTGCTACTACCATTTCAATCTTCTCGGATCTCCTTTTCCTCTGTTCGGTACAATGAATGACCATAGCAATAAACATTCTGCATCAAAACTCAGAAGGACAGACGGGGTCTTTCTTCGTCTCGATCTCGCCACTGGGTCTGAGTGTGAAACTGTGTCTATGTGTGGCGTCAAGATGCTTGTGTTTTACGTGTTTGAGTGTATGTCGCGTGTGCATGTGTGTGTTAAGAGTGTCAGTGTTGTGTGAGTGTGTGGGTAGTCTAATAAGTGTGCATAGAGCCGGTGCAACAGAGTCAGTGCAGAGTGCGCTCACTGGGCCAGAGTCATCTCGGGCATTTTCCTGATCATTGGGGTGAGGCTCGGAAGCCGTCGGTGCAGGTTCTTCCTCTTCACTTCTGTCAGGTTCAATTTGAAGTTCACTATCCGTTGACTGCTCAGGGTTTCAGGAGTGTAACATGTATATATCTCATCTGTACTTGACTCAAACGAGAAAGTACTCTGCTTGTATTTGGCAGATTCTCGCCATCCGCCTTCTTCCTCACCTGGGCCTCCGACAGTCCCAACTAGTAGCTGCAAGTCAAGTCTCCAGTCTCCTTTTCACCTCATTTAACGCTTGGTTAACTTAAAGGTTCAATGCAGCCGTTTTTATCTTAATATCAGCACATTTCTGGGTAACAATTAAGTACCTTACTGTGATTGTTTTCAATTCAAATGGTCAAAAATAAACAAAAATAAACTACGCAAAGAGCAATTTCTCAAGCAAGAATTTGGCTAGGACTGTCTGGTAGGGGTCTGAGTAGTGTTGGTCAATTTCTTCAACAGATGATCAGGTCTATATAATTATCAAACATACATTAGTAATGGAAAGGAAACACAGACTCATTGTTTAAGTATGACAATTCTCCTTTAGTAATACAATTGTAGGCAGAAGTTGGTACAGAGTACATATGATAGCTCTCCCCAGGTTCTGCAAAATGTCTAAGACATCCTGTAACTCATATAGCCTCCCCAGTCCTCCTTGCGTGAGTTTCCCTGGCAACAACATTTGAATAAATCTAACGTCCCCCTGACAGCAGCAACCATCTTGTCAGCAATTAAAAGCTCAGCAGTGGGTTTGACTGAAACTTGACATTTCATCACAAGTATAGGGTCATAACAAGGTGAATGAATCCAAGCATCTTCTGACTGGTGGCTGTTTTCATCAGGCCTGCGGCAGCCTTGTGCTCTCAGAAAACCAGTCGTATTCTCAGAACTTCAGATAGCCAGTTGGGGCCCAGACAGGAGGAGTCTGAGCGTAGGCGGTTTCCGCCTTCTGATAGTGTCTGAAGGGCACAACACTTAAAACAGGTGTTAACACACACACAAAAGACCTTACAGTTTATCAAAAAACAATTGATTAACCCTTTAAAAGGTATGAGGCCTTGGTTTAACCCCTTCATTCCCCCTTTGAGGCCACTAGGCCTCAACAAAAGCGAAGTAACTCAAACATAGTGATTATAAGAATCATCCATAAAAAGGTGCCTTAGATTGCAAGCAATCCTCAGGAGATTGAGGATAGAAATAAGGGTCTGGGGAATGAGGAACACGAAGCATAAACATGCCTGGCATGGCCTTATACATTTGCAGCTGCACAGAATGCACAAATGCAAATTAGCAGAACAAGCAGTGGGGCCAGTAATGGGACCAAAATGGGAAAACAGCTTAAATTCAAAATCGCATAACTTATCTTTCAACCACCCAAACGGGAAAAAGGAGTCTTCTCCTGTAAGGGGCGTAAGTATCAGCCAATTGTGTTTATTCTTTCAAAATCTCTGTCATATTATCAGAGGAGTCAGGGAGAAGAATAACACATTCAGTGGGGGAAATATAATTTAGGGCCCTGCAATATCCCCCCTCATTATCCAGGATGTAGTCTAATTCCAGGCTATGCCTGGCTGTAACAGCTTTAAGATTCTGAACATCAGTAGAAAGAAGGGCAAAATCAGCTACTGCCAAATTCATATGGGACTGCATGGAGTAGGTGTACTTAGCAATGGGACTACAATTGATCCAAGCAATTCACTCTGACCAAGTTTTTTTTTTTAATGACTACATATGAGCTACTAGGTGTGGCTTGTCGGCTCAGGTTCTGGGCCATGTTTACCCATTGGTTACTGGTTTTCAATTGATTTTCTTTGATATCTATTCCCCCCAACAGAGGCTGCTGGTGGATGATAAGAAGTATCAAAAACATGTACCTCAAAGTTTTACCCCAAGTTTTGTTTTTTACAATGTGACCATAGTGGACATGTGTAACAACATCTGGGTCTGGGTGTACACTCTTTTCTGTTATGATGGTTGGGACGTCTTCTGGAGGTGCGATAGGTGGTGCCACCCCTGACGCTCCTGCACCTTCATCGCTGTAGGTGTTGCTGTGATGACCTGGTACGGACCCATCCATCTGGGGTGGTTCCACTTCCTCTTGTGTACCTTCAGCTTGATCCATTCTCCAACGTCAACAGGTAGGCTTGTCTGGGTCACTCTGTTCTGGAACTTCCTGGGCTTTCCTGTATTGGGAATACAAAACCTAACAGCATGGGTTAGTTCCTTCATATATTTGCAGTGCAGTCAGGTCAGTCAGTTTTGGAGTCATTGGTCTGTGTAAAGGAACATTCATTGGCCGGCCAGTTAAGAGCTTGTGTGGGCTAAGCCCTGTTCCGCGGTTTATGCTATTGCGCATTTTCATCAGGACTAAGGGAAGACACTCTACACATGACTTCCATGTGGAGTGGCATGCTTTGGCAAGCCCTCCTTTTATGGTTTGATTA
The DNA here is from genome assembly GCF_018296145.1 of Oncorhynchus tshawytscha. Classification (NCBI taxonomy): domain Eukaryota; kingdom Metazoa; phylum Chordata; class Actinopteri; order Salmoniformes; family Salmonidae; genus Oncorhynchus; species Oncorhynchus tshawytscha. Next base: position 13,085,257 of record NC_056461.1, on the reverse strand, counting down.
GCCCTCTCAGTAATCCCATTACTTTGTGGGTGGTAGATATAAACAAACTTCTGATCTATCCCCAATTGGGCAGCCACCTGTGCAACCACATCTCCTATGAAATGTGTGCCATTTTTTGCGGGAAGAACTTCCGGAACACCAAATCTAGGGATAATTTCCTTTACCAGAAGTTTCGCTACTGTTTTGGCAACACAGTGCATGGTTGGAAATGCTTCAACCCACCTGGTAAAGTTGTCAATTATTACAAGGCAGTATCTCTCTTTCTTTCTTTTCGTTCAGCCATGTCTATGAAATCCATTGCCAAATGGGTGAACGGGCCGGCCGGCACTGGAAATTGCCCTGGTTTCCGGGGGGTACCCTTACCAATGTTGTATTGCATGCATGTAGTACATTTATACACGTGTGTTTTGCAAATTTGAATCATATTTGGACAAAACCAGGTGTCAGATATTATTCTTACCATCTCCCCCCTTGGCGTGTGGCCAGGCGACACACAGAAGAGACGAGAGGCAGAGGCAGAACTGGTTTGCCTCTACAGATCATCAGGGCCTCTGGAGCAGCCCCTAGATTCCCATAAGGGGGGATTAAGTGCATCAGCAGCTTGGTGTTGGTCCAGATCAGTGATTTAAGACGTACACGGGGTAGTAAGCATAACGGCATGAGTATGGCAGCGAGAAGCAGCATTCTTAGCAGCAGCATCAGCCTTACCTAAACTAATGCTGTCAGTGTTACCTGTGTGGGCCTTCAGAATAGCCAACTTGGCAGGAAGCAACATAGTTTCAAGCAAGGCTTCTATCTGTAAACGGTGTTTAATAGGGGTACCAGACACGTTAACAAAGTCCCTACCCTTCCAAACGACATCCCAGCAGAGGCAAACACCAATGGCATATGCAGAATCAGAATAAATGTTAACCTTCAAACTACTACCTAATATACATACTTCAGTAAGGGCCAGGAGCTCAGCTTGTTGTGCTGAGCAATGTTCAGGCAAGGGCTGTTCAATCAACAATGACCAACAATGGTGATAGGATTTAGGGCACAAATTCCAAGTATAAAACGCCGATTGTTGATAGAATTGAGAGTTGTTGAAATATTTTCCGATAACTGAATTTGTAATTGTTCTATTTCTGATGTTTTCTGTGTGTTATGACTGTATGGTGGGACATTAAATCAGGAGTTAGTTATAAACAATATAATGCCCGTGTATTTGAATTAACTGAGTGGACATTCTGATCAGATGCTGGAAGAGTTGCCTGTGGGGGTATAAACCTTAATGCATACACCATTGGTGTATTAGGGAATACACCTGCCCGTGTGTTACTGACCCACGCTATTTTTAAAATAAATAGTTTTGAAGTAATACTTTCTCCCTTTGAAGGAGTAGATTATCACAGAGATACCAGGATTGTTGTGAAGGTCACACCAAAGTTTATACCAGCTATAAATCATCTTGAACCCTTTACTATTTTGTGGTTTCACCATAGAGGATGATTTGTTTACACCACCCATACATTACATGGTATTCAGTTATAATTTACTTATCACCCTGCTTTAAAAAAAAAACGTATGCGAGTTAAGGGATAGACTATACACATATAGAGTTATTTTGCACTAATTCATCTGTATTCACATTAGACGTAGAGCCTAATTTAAAAAAATAGATATGGCAGACTGGAGCTCAGAGTTGTCTGAGGGGCCGGTCGCAATTAAACCCGCCACCCCTCTACAGTATTTAATATTTGGAAATACCCCATGTCATGATGTTGGCCTGGGGGGTTGGTTTATGACAGTCATAAATACCTCTTCCCCCTTTTTTCTTCTCTCTAACCTACTGAGGTTACATTTAAAAAAAACTTGGTTAACATAGAGATTCTGGGAACATCAGTATGTGGGGGGAAATGAACTATTTTCTGGTAAATACGAACAAGTGAACATATGCAGTGGTACTTAATGAATATGATGTCAGTTCGGTTGTCATCTGAGACATTCTCATCAATAAGATGACATAAACTCTACAGTGGAAAGTCTATACATCAGAGTTGTCAGATTCACATGGAATTGTTGTTCAATTGAAATGTTTGAATATGAAATTATTTATGGGATGAAATGTGATTTTAGCTTCTAAAATGTGAGATGTGGGTTTTCATAAGTTAGGGCTGCTCACTCAGTGGCCCGCCCACGTGAAGAGACAGAGGGTGTAAACTATGACACACACCCCTTTTCTCCCTTCCTATATAAAGCCTTGACGACAACATAACTTCCTGTTCCAATGAGGTAGGATGACGAGCCTATGTCAGAATGGTTCAGATAAAACTACAGAACGAAGCCAACATCAGTGTGAGCTTTGGTTGCGAATGGAATGAACTTTGAACTCTTGTTCACGACAGAAGTGATACCTCCTAGCCGTTGAGTTTGCAACCGCAGCTGCAAACGCAGGTTAGGAAGGAACAGACAGAGTATCCCATCTACCACACAACGACGTTACTACAACTTATCCAAGTGACCACCAGAGACATTCTTCAAAGGACAGAGGACTCGGTTTGGCAACACGGTCTTCCATCTACCACCAACCTACTGAAGCGTAGCTCAGAGTAAATATTTATTGCATTTTCCTTTTCCAAATGGGTGGTAATTTAGAATGCATAAGATACTGTATTTACGATAGCACAGCTTCGCCTTTGTTCCAGTCTCCCGCTCTTTCACCCAACACAGCCCCTTTTCTTTTATGTAACAGGCTGTCATATCTGTTCCGCCCGCTAGGGATGTTTTCCTATGACGTAAAGAATTATCCAGGTATAATTAATTCTTTGTATATGTAATTCTGTGTGATTAGTTAGGTATTTAGTAAATAAATAATTAAACCCAATTTTGTATTGCTGATTCAACTTGTTAGCCAAGATTCTTGCAGATAACCAATAATTTACAACTTTAAGATTATGAGACTGAAGTAAAATGACGATTAATGTTGACTGCTATTGATGTAAAATATGACTAAATCTTTAAGAGTTTATTTGGAAGATAACAGCTCTATAAATATTATTTTGTGGTGCCCGACTCTCTAGTTAATTACATTTACATTACATGATTAGCTCAATCAGGTGATATTCATTACGGAGAAATTGCTTTATAGAATAGCATGTCTAAGCAATAAATCCGGCATAGCCAAAGACCCGACACCCACTATGGAAAAAGACTTAACCTGGGTTTTCATGAAATGGCATGAGTGGACCAAAGAGGCTTTTGAATATGGATGGCCTATGGATGGGTCATTTAACAAAACCGAATATCAACATGTGCAGGACATTGTGAAAAGAAGACAGGAAAATAAGACCAAGGGAAAAAAAAAATCCACCCTGTTGTCTGTGACTGCTTTGTCGAGGTCAAAAACTGAGGGTAACCTATTCTGGACTCAAAACAAAGCTACCTGTTTGAAAAAGGAATTGCCAAAGATTAAAGACCCAGCCTCCGTCAAGACAGAGAAGTTTCCTCTAGAAGGCAGCGCCCCACCATATGCTCCACCACCCCCACCCAACTGCGGAGATAGGTTTAAGGGAATTTATCCACTACTCCCAAACAAACTAGTAGCTCCAGGAGATAATTCTTCTCCACCACCGGCACCGGGTAGAATGTATCAAGAACTAGGAGATATATGGAATGATGCCAGGGCACACTCAACACCTCTCTACCCTGGAGTTACCACGGCAAAGGACCTCATGGCAGCTCAAGAAAAGAAGGTGCAGAGAGAAATGGATAAAGCTGTTGACAAACTCCGACGACATTGCGATGATGAAGACAAAGACAAAAGGAGGAGTGGAACTAACATAACAAAGGAATTGAAGAGAAAAGAGGAAAAAGATGAAGACTGAAGAAAAAGCAAGGAAGACTGGACTTGACACACAGCTCAAGAAGGCCCAGCTGGACAAAGGAATGTCTCTGGTGGTCACTTGGATAAGTTGTAGTAATGTCGTTGTGTGGTAGATGGGATACTCTGTCTGTTCCTTCCTAACCTGCGTTTGCAGCTGCGGTCGCTAACTCTACGGCTAGGAGGTATCGCTTCTGTCGTGAATAAGAGTTCAAAGTTCATTCCATTCGCAACCAAAGCTCACGCTGATGTTGGCTTCGTTCTGTAGTTTTATCTGAACCATTCTGACATAGGATCGTCATCCTAGCTCATTGGAACCGGAAGTTATGTTGTCGTCAAGGCTTTATATAGGAAGGGAGAAAAGGGGTGTGTGTCATAGTTTACACCCTCTGTCTCTTCACGTGGGCGGGCCACTGAGTGAGCAGCCCTAACTTGTGAAAACCCACATCTCACATTTTAGAAGCTAAAATCACATTTCATCCCATCACAAATAATTTCATATTCAAACATTTCAATTGAACAACAATTCCATGTGAATCTGACAACTCTGATGTATAGACTTTCCACTGTAGAGTTTATGTCATCTTATTGATGAGAATGTCTCAGATGACAACCGAGCTGACATCATATTCATTAAGTACCACTGCATATGTTCACTTGTTCGTATTTACCAGAAAATAGTTCATTTCCCCCCACATACTGATGTTCCCAGAATCTCTATGTTAACCAAGTTTTTTTAAAATGTAACCTCAGTAGGTTAGAGAGAAGAAAAAGGGGGGGGGGGAAGAGGTATTTATGACTGTCATAAACCAACCCCCCAGGCCAACGTCATGACATGGGGTATTTCCAAATATTAAATACTGTAGAGGGGTGGCGGGTTTAATTGCGACCGGCCCCTCAGACAACTCTGAGCTCCAGTCTGCCATATCTATTTTTTTAAATTAGACTCTACGTCTAATGTGAATACAGATGAATTAGTGCAAAATAACTCTATGTGTATAGTCTATCCCTTAACTCGCATACGTTTTTTTTAACGCAGGGTGATAAGTAAATTATTACTGAATACCATGTAATGTATGGGTGGTGTGAACAAATCATCCTCTATGGTGAAACCACAAAATAGTAAAGGGTTCAAGATGATTTATAGCTGGTATAAACTTTGGTGTGACCTCCACAACAATCCTGGTATCTCTGTGATAATCTACTCCTTCAAAGGGAGAAAGTATTACTTCAAAACTATTTATTTTAAAAATAGCGTGGGTCAGTAACACACGGGCAGGTGTATTCCCTAATACACCAATGGTGTATGCATTAAGGTTTATACCCCCACAGGCAACTCTTCCAGCATCTGATTAGAATGTCCACTCAGTTAATTCAAATACACGGGCATTATATTGTTTATAACTAACTCCTGATTTAATGTCCCACCATACAGTCATACAGTGCCTTGCGAAAGTATTCGGCCCCCTTGAACTTTGCGACCTTTTGCCACATTTCAGGCTTCAAACATAAAGATATAAAACTGTATTTTTTTGTGAAGAATCAACAACAAGTGGGACACAATCATGAAGTGGAACGACATTTATTGGATATTTCAAACTTTTTTAACAAATCAAAAACGGAAAAATTGGACGTGCAAAATTATTCAGCCCCCTTAAGTTAATACTTTGTAGCGCCACCTTTTGCTGCGATTACAGCTGTAAGTCGCTTGGGGTATGTCTCTATCAGTTTTGCACATCGAGAGACTGACATTTTTTCCCATTCCTCCTTGCAAAACAGCTCGAGCTCAGTGAGGTTGGATGGAGAGCATTTGTGAACAGCAGTTTTCAGTTCTTTCCACAGATTCTCGATTGGATTCAGGTCTGGACTTTGACTTGGCCATTCTAACACCTAGATATGTTTATTTTTGAACCATTCCATTGTAGATTTTGCTTTATGTTTTGGATCATTGTCTTGTTGGAAGACAAATCTCCGTCCCAGTCTCAGGTCTTTTGCAGACTCTTCTTCCAGAATGGTCCTGTATTTGGCTCCATCCATCTTCCCATCAATTTTAACCATCTTCCCTGTCCCTGCTGAAGAAAAGCAGGCCCAAACCATGATGCTGCCACCACCATGTTTGACAGTGGGGATGGTGTGTTCAGGGTGATGAGCTGTGTTGCTTTTACGCCAAACATAATGTTTTGCATTGTTGCCAAAAAGTTCAATTTTGGATTCATCTGAACAGAGCACCTTCTTCCACATGTTTGGTGTGTCTCCCAGGTGGCTTGTGGCAAACTTTAAACAACACTTTTTATGGATATCTTTAAGAAATGGCTTTCTTCTTGCCACTCTTCCATAAAGGCCAGATTTGTGCAATATACGACTGATTGTTGTCCTATGGACAGAGTCTCCCACCTCAGCTGTAGATCTCTGCAGTTCATCCAGAGTGATCATGGGCCTCTTGGCTGCATCTCTGATCAGTCTTCTCCTTGTATGAGCTGAAAGTTTAGAGGGACGGCCAGGTCTTGGTAGATTTGCAGTGGTCTGATACTCCTTCCATTTCAATATTATCGCTTGCACAGTGCTCCTTGGGATGTTTAAAGCTTGGGAAATCTTTTTGTATCCAAATCTGTCTTTAAACTTCTTCACAACAGTATCTCGGACCTGCCTGGTGTGTTCCTTGTTCCTCACGATGCTCTCTGCGCTTTTAACGGACCTCTGAGACTATCACAGTGCAGGTGCATTTATATGGAGACTTGATTACACACAGGTGGATTGTATTTATCATCATTAGTCATTTAGGTCAACATTGGATCATTCTGAGATCCTCACTGAACTTCTGGAGAGAGTTTGCTGCACTGAAAGTAAAGGGGCTGAATAATTTTGCACGCCCAATTTTTCAGTTTTTGATTTGTTAAAAAAGTTTGAAATATCCAATAAATGTCGTTCCACTTCATGATTGTGTCCCACTTGTTGTTGATTCTTCACAAAAAATACAGTTTTATATCTTTATGTTTGAAGCCTGAAATGTGGCAAAAGGTCGCAAAGTTCAAGGGGGCCGAATACTTTCGCAAGGCACTGTAGGTAGGAGCAAGCCCATGTAATGCTTTGTAGGTTAGCAGTAAAACCTTGAAATCAGCCCTTGCTTTGACAGGAAGCCAGTGTAGAGAGGCTAGCACTGGAGTAATATGATCAAATTTTTTGGTTCTAGTCAGGATTCTAGCAGCCGTATTTAGCACCAACTGAAGTTTATTTAGTGCTTTATCCGGGTAGCCGGAAAGTAGAGCATTGCAGTAGTCTAACCTAGAAGTGACAAAAACATGGATTAGTTTTTCTGCATCATTTTTGGACAGAAAGTTTCTGATTTTTGCAATGTTACGTAGATGGAAAAAAGCTGTCCTTGAAATGGTCTTGATATGTTCTTCAAAAGAGAGATCAGGGTCCAGAGTAACGCCGAGGTCCTTCACAGTTTTATTTGAGACGACTGTACAACCATTAAGATTAATTGTCAGATTCAACAGAAGATCTCTTTGTTTCTTGGGACCTAGAACAAGCATCTCTGTTTTGTCTGAGTTTAAAAGTAGAAAGTTTGCAGCCATCCACTTCCTTATGTCTGAAACACATGCTTCTAGCAAGGGCAATTTTGGGGCTTCACCATGTTTCATTGAAATGTACAGCTGTGTGTCATCCGCATAGCAGTGAAAGTTAACATTATGTTTTCGAATAACATCCCCAAGAGGTAAAATATATAGTGAAAACAATAGTGGTCCTAAAACGGAACCTTGAGGAACACCGAAATTTACAGTTGATTTGTCAGAGGACAAACCATTCACAGAGACAA